>NW_020529106.1:0-224251 GCF_003368295.1 Carassius auratus
TCAATAAAACTCAAGTATACAGACATCTGATCATAACAGCATTGTGCATTTATGCTGATTATGTATCTGCTTTTTGATGGACTCTCGTCTGGATCCTGTGAACATTTAGAAGTGTAGATCAATAAAGTCCCATGTGTTGTTTTGTTTACTAATCGAAATGGAGGACCTCACCTTGTAAACGAAAGAACAGACGAAATCAATAAAACCACACTGCAGTTTGGGAAGTTCGTCCGCTTTGTTCCGGTCCATCATGGGCTGGAAAAGAAACAGCATGTACTTAATTCATTATCAAAAAAGAAACCCCACAACCTACAGATTGCCAGGGCTGCGTAGAATTTTAGAGGGGTTAATGAGTTGATGAAAATATAATATTAAGTCATGAAAATGTCAAATCAAATGAATAAATACAATGCTTATGCAATTGCCAGCACATGAACTATTAATCAACATCTGAGAACTGTGAGCATGGTAAATTATTTAAAATATGAACATGATAAAATTCACAGAGGTGCTTTTTCCACCTCAAACTCAGAAGCATGAATCGCAAATTAATTTACATGACATTTTAAATGGTCCATTATGCCATTGCACGAATAACTTGTAATCATGTAATCCTTAAGAAGTAACTGTAATCTGATTATGAGCATTTTAAAATGTAATAAAATCTAATTACAATTGCTACATTTTTGGAATCTTATTTTGTAATATTATTAGTTACTACTCAAACACTGCTGATTCTGAACTGAAATCACAGTGATGGTGAAGAGCCAAGCAACTAATACAGAAATTTCAAAGATATTACATTCCTGCATTTCCAATCACAGCCAAGGAAATGGCGAGTTCGGGAACGGTCTGTTTGACTGGGCCATTGTGACCGCTCTTTCTGATTCAGTGCTCCGCATAATAGGAAGTAAATCACGACATGACCCATGGGAACTTTTCATTCTTATTCCCTTTCTCTCAGCCCCTTTCCCAACACCCTTCACTCCAGGTGCTTTCTCACAATGGGCTGCTGCTCCAGCACTGTCCTCTCCAGGTCACCCTGCTCCCAGAATCAGCAGCGACAGACAACGCCACCTAGAGGACGGAGTCAGTAATACATTCTCTTTATAGATGCATTGGAAATATGCGAATATGGGATTTTGCATGTAACTAGATTTCAATGTGCATTAGAGACCATTAATGACTTCAAAATCGCTACAATGCAATTCCCACTGAGACAGACCTGGCACATGTCCCATTTGCAAACATAAAATATTGTCTCTATCATTTTTCTCGGATCTACTTGCATGAATATAACAACAACAACATCTAAAAGTAGAATGTTTATTTTTTTAAATGCATGACATCTGGCAGAATATAATCTCACGCATGTGAGATGATCTACAATGCCGTCTGCTTTGAAATGCATAAAATAATAAAGTGTTAACAATGAATGTAAACAACCCAACCATGGATACATTATCATATGAATGGGGTTTCAGACTCATTATGCCAGCGATTTCATTTTCTTATGCTGTCACACCCTTGGCTGCCCTACATTTTTGAATACATTGTTGTAGTATCAGGCTTCGCGTGTGACTTTGCATTATGCATTAGGAATATCTAACCTTGCTCTGAATCTCCCATGGCTTGGCAATGGCTGACAAATCGCAAGCAGTCATCATCATAGCCCTGCGGTGTGGAAAACCAAAACACCATGCTGTGAATTCATATTTATGAACCCTAAAATGCACCAAATTCAGACTGCTGCATATGATCTTTTGCGAGGATATAATGCAGGTTATAAAGCAAACAGTCATTATAGATGATATTAGTTTTTTAACAGGCTGTTTCTCTGTGCACTTACATGACAATCTCTTTCCGAGTTGTTTCGTACATCATGTATTTGGTCCAAGCGTCCCAGCTCTCGTAGGTCTTGGACTGATCTACGATCTTTTGAAACATGGTCCTTTTCCTGTGGAGGCAGATCATTATTAATTTCACGTTAATCACGTTTGTGCAGCTCTGACTGCAAGACTAACTCTGAATAAATGATTCACAAAAGCCAAGCACATCCCACATTGCTGAAAAATAAAATCCTCACTTGAAATACAAGGCCAAGTCTGTTGCAATGATAGCTATGTCCATCAAATGGATGACGGTTTCGTGCTGTCTCCGGTTCAGATTCTGGTAGATATTTAAGGCCTGGGAAAATAATTTATTTCACTCACTGAGGAAACTGCTGGCAGTTATTTATGGGCTTATCAACTAGATGCACATTCTCAATGTGTCTGTAGAGTTCAACATTTTAATGATGAAAACACCCAGAAATATAATTCATTTTCAGCATTACCTCATCTCTAAGCAGAGTTTTTCCAAACTCCAGATGGTGCCTCTCCAGAATGGAGGAACCATGCAGCTTTGCCAGTGGATTCCCAGACCTGGCAAAGTCATCACAGAAACAGAATCTTAAAACCTAGAAGGTCACAGACTTTGGATAAAAAATTAATGCAAATCGCCATAATGCAATGTGATATGCCAGTCTGCATAAATTTAACATGATTCAAATGTAAATGTTGGCTCTTTAATTCTTTGATTGAACTGTATTTTGAATGCAAACAGAATTGTATCTTTGACCAATGTTGACCAACATGACTATTGTACTGTAAGCATGATCATTTATATATATATATATATATATATATATATATATATATATATATATATATATATATATATAAAATATTTTTTAAAAATGTCCAAGCTGCTTTTCTTTTTTGTATATTGTGATAATGATGAATATTCCTCTGTCAAGTTGCAATTTTGCTTAAAAAATAACAATAAACAATGCATATTAGGTCAAGATTTGAACCTCTGTCCGCTTGCATGCTAAACAAAAATGTAAAAAACAAAAACAAAACAAAAAAACAACATGTACTGATTTAGCAGATGTTCATTTAACATTAAACATGTTTTTATTTTAGACACATCTTACCCCAGTGGTGCATGAAACCCCTGGAAAGTGGGTGTTGGTGATATAAAAATGAGAATACCTCCACACTTTATTTCTAAATCCTGTAATGCATATACCTTTTTCTTTGGTGAGAGCAGTGGGACATTGGCTGTAATGAGTACATACTTCATCTGGTAGAGGTTGTTAGTGCCGCGGTGGTCAATATCATGACAGAGCCCAGCGGTCACCATTGCCATCGTCTCCAGGTCCGTGTAGTAGCGCTTCAGGTCACCTGTCTGAGACACAATAGAACAAGTTTAATAGGCTTCAAGGTGGAGCCTGCTTAAGACACATCCCGTTCTCTTGTAGAGCAAGGAGGCTGACTAGCGAGGGCTCATTAGGCTCAGTGAAGCATGGGAGTAGTGCTGAGAAAGGCTCATTAGCAGCCTGGCTTGCGTTTCTTCCTTCCCTCAAACCCTCCATCCTCCCTGACGTCTGGCCAGCTCACTGTGATTACACACGACTTAACCAGAAGCAGGTTTACACTCGACTGATTAATTAGATGAGGCTGTCTGCCATTTCGGAGAACATGTGTTGGAAATGGGCCGTATCATTAAACATATTCCATAAAAAAAAAGCCCACGATTCTTGCACCCACTAAACACAGGGGCAAATTTATCAAATGCTCGGTTGCAAGGCTAACATGACTGGTTTGTTTGTTTTTCTTGTTTGTGGGGTGAGAACAGTCAATGTATTCATAACTAGGGCCTCACTACTAGCCTTTGCTGAGCAAGATGAGGTCTTGTGTCTGAAGAGAGGGCAGATTCGGAGAGGGGTTGAGATGAGATTTTTAGGTAATATTTGAAATGTCATTCTGAGAGGTTTTTCTCTTACCATGAGGAGTGTAAACATGGTCTGGCCCACGTTGAAGCCATGCCTCCAGTTGTGGTAGGTGATCTTCCTGTAACCTTTACTGACTGAGTACACAAAGCGCACCAGGGCCTAGAGAGAAATCAATTTCAGCTACGTCTTACAAGGCACTGCAAATGTTGTATTTACATTGTACAATGTGCAGTAAAACATCTTGAAGAGAATGCATTGAAACATTTAGTGCATTTTGTAGACGACTGGTAGAAGCAATAGTGCTGCTTCATAGCACGAATGCACATAAATCACTGATGCTATTTTAAAATAAATTCAACTTGGGTGCATATCCCGATTTGCTCTGTTTGTGCTATAGACATGAATTATATCTACTTTTGAAAATGATTAAATGAGTGAAAATACATTGAAGGGGGGGCTCCGACCAGGTTCAGATTGACGTAATCTTCCTAAGGAAGTGATGTCATTGTTTATATCATCACTGACTGGTGTTTCTTCAGAGTATACATAATTTAGACCAGGTCTCCCTTGAAGAAGAGACTGGGAAATCTCACTGGAATTCTCCTGGCTAAATAAAAGATAAATCAAAATAAAATATGCAACTTTTCCCACATACTTTACATATAGTACAGTCACATAAAAGGATATATAGTACAGTATATAGCATATTTAATTTCACTGCAAAAGTAACAGCTTTTTATATAAAATTGGAGCTCTAATTATGTCTGACTATATCTGCATTTGCATAGGGTGATATATATACTGTTCAGCATTTCTTAGCTGCCTGATTTCTGATATTATCACAAAAAAATAAACTGTATTTTAATTTCATCTCTGAATGTGACGATAAGGCATGAAGATATTAAGACATAAATTAAGCTCAAGTTTTTTTGCAAAGTTTATTGTGAAACCAGCGATAAATCTGACTTGACTCGTCAAATTAACTGTAAAACAGATAAGATTATTACCAAGTGTCACAATGATTTTTAAGATTCAAATTCTTCTTAGGTTTTGATTTTAGAACAAACTTGAAAGAAAAGATGAGAAGATGTTTAAGAAATGTTTATTTGGAAACATTCTTAACTTTAAGAAAACGAACATGTGGATCTGTCTTATACAGTAAGCAAACAATGTCCCAAGTAAACGTCCACCCAGAACAACCCTAACCTCTGGAAATATCGAGTTAGACGTATGGCCGAAACATGTGTCATTATCACTCACCTCACGGGGAATATGGAACTTGTCTACCACACCGAGTTCATAGTACATCTTGATCCCACACTTCACCAGATCCAACTCACTGAACTCAAAGTCACAGAAGTGAAACTCAAAGATCTCGGATTCCTCCGAGTCTGGCAGTGTTTCGAACTGTAGAGAGAGAGAGACAGCAGAGCTGAACACGCACACAGCTAGAAAACAACTAGACTTTAAACCATGATCGTGTGTGTGTGTGTCTGTGTGTGTTACCAGAATTTCCTCCAGCTCGTCCTCGTCACATTCATCAGGTTCTTTGTCATACACCTCACGTGTGTTCTGAACATAAAACATCACTTTTACTAGGCTGATATTCTAAGACTCTTCTTCTGTGATGATCAATCATAGTGTCATATATGACAACAGTACTTCTCCACATATACTGTGCTCTAACCAGCTTTACCAATGTAGTGTAATTTATATTCCTTTAATTAGTGGACTACATCCTATAAAGTTGGAGGAACCCACCAAGATATTCTGAATCTCATCCTTCCTGCACTTGACGTGGTACATGACCATGTCCTGAAAGATGTCCTTGCGATTTTCCAGCTTGTTCATCTTGTCATACGTGTCTGTGTTCAGCACTGACCAGCCCAGGAACTGAGTGAGCGACTGAAAGAGATACAGAATTACTTTTACATTCAAGTTCAGATTCACACATTTAGATAAAAGAAGTCTTTCCATTCTGATGGAAATGAATTAGAAACTTAAAAAAAAAAAAGCATCACATCTCCACATGACTGAACTTTAATGAAAGGCTCAGTGGACTGTAGCATTAAGATAAAACGGACACATAAGTACAAAGTACTTTTTGAAGACTTTGGCTTAGCATTTTAGTTGAATCCAACAAGCCCAGCATAATAGATTAAGAACATGGCGAACTTTCAAGGAGCAAACACACTATGAAATGTTCTCAGTGATGCATAATGCAGAGTCTGCTGATCTATCCTTTACTATATATATAGGTATGACACACTACTGATCTATACTGTGGCCTCAGATACCTCCATTAGTGTTTCGTCCATGTCATCAAAAGGCTTCCCATCTTTCCTGTTATAGAATGTGGCCACGCCAACGATTTCCTCTTTCTTGTTTACGATGGGCAAAGACAGCACATTCTTTATTGTCCATCCAGATTCATCCAGAGGCTCTTTCTGGCAGGATACATCAGGTTTTCGTAAATAAACAAAAAGCTGAGGTATACAGCTTTCCTTTTTTGTTTATTTAATTTCATTGATTATTAAGGGCTTTCACAGAGGGAGAAGTTAAAGTAAGCTCACTTGAAATTCAAAGAACTCGTCTTGAGCAGCGTTCATGATGTTACAGATCTGTAAGACAGAGTGAAGAGAAAGCAGCAGGCACGCTCACTGAGAAAGGGCATTGCTTGCTGATTAATTACGGTTCACAAAATTACAATTATCCATCATTTCGGAGTGGGAGCACATTCTATTCCCCCTCGCTGTGCACATGACAGGAGCATTATAAACCATAATAGCTTCCAACTACTGTGGCTACTGTAGGAGAGGAGAATAAGGGTCTAGACTCTCACCAGGCCGTTTTCTGCAACGTAGGTGGGAAGCCCACTCACTAATGCCCAGTGGTCAGCTGGAGGGTTACTGTAACGAAAATACACATGTGTCTGATCAGAAAATCTCATTTTTATTTTCTAGGCTGTACATCTAAGTAAAAAAAAATAAACACAAAATAAACACAGTCTCTCATGCAAATCAAGGCTGTATTAATTACAGTAAAAACAGCAATACAGATAAATAATATTACAATTTAAAATAACTGATTTCTATTTAAATATATATTTTAAATGTAATTTATTCTGATGGTGCAAAGCTGTATTTTCAGCATCATTACCCCAGTCTCCAGTGTCTCATCATCTCATTAAGCTGATTTAATGCTTAAGAAACATTTATTATTATTCTTACTATTGTTATAGTTAATCAGAGTTGTGCTGCTTAATATTTTGTGGAGTGATATGTGTTCTTAACCCCAAGGGTGCATTGATAAACAAAGTTCAAAAGAACAGCATTTATTTGAAATAGATATCTTTTGTGACATTATAAATGTCTTTACTGTTTACTATTGATCAATTAAATGCATTCTTGGTAGTGCAATGGTAGTGCCTCTATGCTGGGAATATTAAAATGTGTACTCTAAGATGAATTATTGCTCAGGCCTGGTTCAATAGGAGGGCCTAGATGAGCCCATCCATGAGTTTGACACACCCTTACAAACACCTAGATCTGTCTGTTTATAAGGTACAATAATTACAATGCATGTAATGCAGTATGATGCATGATAATGCATGTGGCAATACTGGGGTTAATTAAATGCCAAGTGGAATCTCAAATTTAACAGGCAATATAAAATGTATCAACTTACGGAATTACTTTGATGTCCTCCTTTCCGTGCAATATGTAATCAATCACTTTGTAGAAAATCACTTCCTGGAGCAGAATTAAAACCGTAAGTCAAACATGTGACAGCATCAAAATAATTAATCCAGGGTAGTTTTGTGTTTCTCTAACACGATTAACCAAACATATATATTCGGCGTAATACTCACTCTGCCATCAGGGGTCTTTGGTCCGCTGTAAGGGGGCACCTCTCCCATCAGTACGGGCCAAAGATCAAAGAACTCCTGCAGACAAATAAATACAAATACAATATTTCAATAATGTTTGAGCTACAAATCCAGCTGCATATTTCATGCATTGAATAAATAACCAGTCACTTTAGTTTTGGTCATGTCGAGGAGGCCCACGGAGTAGCGGTCGCAGTTGAGGAAGGCTCGGACCGTATAGAGGGCCTTGTGGAACTGTCGTTCAATGTCAGTCAGCTCCTCGAACACTTTGCTGGCAGACCAGAGCAACACCTTCAATGTAGATGTGATGAAAATGACAAGATCATGAAGCTGCAGTGTTTATGGGTCAAAGTCTTAAATCACAACCTGACAGAAATCCCACCTGTCCTCTTCTGGTTTCACAGTTGTGCAGGTAGCTCAGGTGAAAAACTCGCAGCACAAGATTGGCGAAGTTGAGATATTTCTTCAGCGTCTACAAGACACAGAGTTCGATTCACTCCAATAGAGCGTTTAATCTGTTCTGTAGAAGTCTGTTTAATCAGAATGCTTCACTGGGGATTTGAGACTAAAAGTATGGATGGGGAGCACAATGCATATAATTAATCTTTCTGGTATTGTTTACGTTTCAAATTGGACTTATTGTGGAGTATAAACACAAAGCATGCTCGCCATCACAGAGGATGATGTAAGTGAATGCTACCTCTTCATCCTGAGCAGTGAAATGAGGAGCGCCAATCTTGTTGACCGCCATCATGACGGCTACCATGTCCTTGCCGTTCATTATGGGAGTCGCGAGCACGTTCTTGGTCTCGTACTCCGTGAGGTTGTCTACAAAATCACTGAAGTGGCTGTCCTGGAGAGTGAAGCACATTTTAATTTACTGTGGTAAGACATCACCGATATACACAGTTAAATAGCTAAATTTAGCTTTAAAGAAAGGTTTGTTTATTGTGGGCTGTGTTGAAGGTCTGTTTCTCAGTTTATGCACCTCAGTTTTTGATGGAAAAAAAGCAATATTTACGGATAATTTTGGCAATATGTTGGTGGCATTAGCTAAAATCATTGAGGCCTATGATCAATCAGTTCCATAAAGAAATACAAAACGTGCTAACTGAAAGAAAACAAGTTGCTTAAAATACTGAATCTAATGTTTGGTAATAATACAGCATAAAAAAATTCAATAAATAACAATTTTAATTGTAGACTGGTCGTTTTTGTTTAGGAACACCACAAGTGTATCATACCCCTGTGTAAGCAAAGTAAATAGATCTTAGTCCAATGCAATAAAATTAACTAACAGGAAACTAGACCATTCTCTCCAGGTCAAAATGACGAGAGCAAAAAATGTTATAATACCTATTAAAACACCATTAACACTTTACAATAATATAAACACATTTACTTTAACTAACAATGATCATTTGTTGCCATATTTGGCAACACTTGTCCTTGTTGTATGTTGTATGCACTTAATCCTAATCCTAATGTTATTAATATTAATCAGTAGTATTTAAATATATTATTACACTGTAAAAAGGACATCTTTAAATAAAGTGTAACCAAATGTTTAGTGTAATCTTCGTTAAAGTTACCAAATACAATTGCTTGTCCATGTAAACTGATGTAGTTAACTAATGATAACAAATGACTAAATAAAATGTAATTAAATTTGGTAACACTTCTATACTGACTATAGCAATAAAAGTCAATTATGCATAATAATATGCAACTAAACCAAATCCAAATATGAAAACCTAAACTGACAATTATCAGACATACATTTCTGATTTTATTGAATTGCTTTCATTTCAGGTGTCTCTGAAACATTAGAAATCCTTTATATTCTGTTTCACATGGACACTAGAAAGGGAAGGTGAAATGCAAGCAGTGATATTCTGCTGACTGGAGGAACACAGAGTTAGACACTGACCTTTAGATTTAATCCCGGATCGCTCTAATTCAGCTCAGATTAAAGAGTTTAACAGAACTCACTGCGGGAGCGCGCTGGCCTGCGTTTATGCAGACTAATAACAGAGTTACAGAGATCTCACTCAGAATGTTCAAAATCAATCACTTGTTTTAGAAGCTTGATACACCTTTCCAATTTACAAACAGTCTATCTGTGGATATACTGATAGTTCAGCTATCTGTCAGACATATGAAACTGAGATAAACTGTTGCCGAATCCAGGGTTTCAAACTGACCCACTTGGTTTTTCGGTCACATAATGCAAAGATTGAAAAAACAACATTTAAAAAAATATATATATTATGCGCACTACCGAGGAAAGCATATTGCTGTCTGAGAAGCAGTGAAGCACACTTGGTACCAAAAAGCAACAGCCCGTTTCTTTGAAAAATGGTTAGTAATTTCTAATCAAAGAGAGGGAGATTTGAGTCATATATATCTGTCTGTGCAACATCTCCTGCACATTTCTCACGTTTATCAGCAATGGGCAGAACTAATGGTAATATCCTTTAAAAAGGTACTATTTAGGTTTTAATATGTAGGCTACACTGGAGCTACTAATATGCACCTTTAAGGAGAAAATAAGGTACAAAGGTGTGCTTTTTGAAAAGATGTCACCCTGATCACAGCTATTGTACTTTTTTTCTGAGAGTGTGGATGCTTATGTAATAATTTATTTGATTTGCTTGTTTGATTTGAACTGTTGGTTATAATATGATTCATGAAAACAGAAAAGACACAACTGTTGAGCTTATAAACATGATATTTTCATATATTGAGTCCTTTTCGACTGCTCATGATACGAGCAGCGCAGCACTGCTCTCTACAGGTCATATTGTGAATTGCACTTCGTTTCATAATCATAAACACACAGGAGTGGATAGCTGAACTATCTGTTCCTCATCAGGAGTAGTTCTCCTACCTGTGTGACATCAGGTACATTGACGGTCTTCTTGGTGGTGGCCACATGGCCCACAATGCCTGTGTCCAGCGGGTACACGATCTCACTGTCCGGTGCCACCAGACACTCCTCCAGTGTGGCATCTTTATGGACGTTAAAGATTCGTGTGGCCAGTTCAGCTATGCCATTCCTCTGGCGGTACATGAAGAGACTCATGCGGTCGGCTCGCATAATAAAAGTGAGATGCCGCATGAGGTTGAACACGGCCCTCTCCATCTGCAGGTTTTCCTGCATGTCCCGCACCATATCGAAAATGACCTCGCACTCTTCAATAGAGCTCAGGTCGTGGTAAGAGCTGATGTCCACTTCTGTTTTCTTGGTGGTCGCCAGAAGGTCAGAGACGACCTTCGCCCGGAACCTGGAGTCATAGTACTGCTTGGCAAAAGTTGGATTACTGTCCAAAAACTTCTCAGCCACATCTTTGTCCACTGCAGCCATTTCTTAGCTGTCAGAGAAGTGTTGGACTTGAAATGGGTTTCTATACAGGGTTAGAGCTGCCCAAAGCTTCGGTGTTGTCCAATGCAGCTCGGCAGCAGGATGGTGAGAAACACTTGGGATTACTGGAGATTGTTTTAAAGAGGCTCATAATCCTGTGTCCAATAGTAATTAGGATTATGATATTCACCTGACAGCAGTCACAGCATGCATAACCTGACACAGTTAAGACATCTGGGAAATTAGGAACTTTACCTTTAACATTGAGGTTGCTGCTCGCCTGAATTGTCACTAATTTAATGTTACAAAACCTAAAATACTGTCTTTTAGTATCATGTATGTGAAAAGGCAAATAGATAAAGCACCTTTCAAAAGTTTGGGATTGGTGGGATTTTTAAAGAAAATAATTTTTATAAAATACCGTAATAGCTTACATAAACTTGATCAAATGTGACTGTAAACACTTTTGTAATGTCACCAAAAATAATTGAAATGTAACTTTTTATTCATCAAAAAATCCTGAAAACAAATGCATCAGTTTCCACAAAAATATGAAGCAGCACAGCGGTGTTCACCATTGATAATAATCAGAAATGTTTCTTGAACCGCAAGTATGCACATCAGAATGATTTCTGAAGGACCACGTGACACTGAAGACTGGAGGAATGATGCTGAAAATACAGCTGCGCATCAAAGAAATAAATTACATTAAAAAATATAAAACTATTATTTTAAATTGTACAAATATTATTTCACGATATTAATGTTTTATTTTTCAAAAACGTGTATGTGTGTGTTTGTGTAGTAAGTATATGATGACACAATTGTTTCACTCTAATAATGGCAAACTTTATTTACATAAATACATTTACATAGCAATTAAGAATGCATTATTTATAAAAATCAGAGTACACTGAAAATAGCCTTTAAAACATCTCAAGATCAACTTGATATACTTGTTTGAAAAACTGTACAAATGAAATGTCTGTTTTATGTAATTTAAATGTATTGCAGATCTTGACGGCCCTCAATCTGAAAGCCAGCAAGCTTATTCAGTTCAGTGTTTTCATTCAGACGTCAAAAAAGCAGATGGAATTAATAAATGTTGGCCCTGAAAGAGTGGAAAAAGAATTGCTGAGTGTAAATATCTTGTATTTTAAAAGGCCTAATAACTTGAAAATGATGTTGCTAAATTTCCACTTCCATATATTTATTCTATTCAATGCACATCTTTTCATAACCTGTATGTCTCTTTGCAACTGTGGGATAAATATGTTGAAAAACAGAAAATACAGAAGTAGTTACCTTGAAAAAACGGAGAGGGTTATGAGCCCCAGAATCAGCTCAAAGCTGTAGAAGCAGAGCAGCACAGCATTGAGCACAACCTCCAGCCGTAACACAAAGGTCTGCAGCAGCAGGAAGTAGACGCTCAGCACCGCACAGGGCACCAGAACAGCAACACTCACAAACAGAGCCAGAGAGCGCTGACACAGGTTCCCCTTCCAGCCTGAACGGCAGAATGCATTTTTACCAGTACAAAGTGTGCACAACAAACAGGTAATCAATCATTATCACCCAACATTCATCCATCCAGGTGAGAACTGAACAGAGAAAGTCTCTTAAAAATCAATTCAGTTACCGGAATTTTCACAGAATTTAAACTGGATGTAGAATTGGAATTCAGATTTAAATTCAAGGCATTCAAATTAAATTTGTAAAATAAGTGGTTTTCATTTATTTCCATGTTCATAGTAATTACTCATCAACGTGATATTAATGTTTCATTATTTTTTAACGTATTTCATACTTTCTTGAATTAAATGAAAATGAATGCTGTGATAATCACTTTGGCATTTGTATTTAAATGACTGAGAAATACAGCATTCCTTCAAAAGTTTGGGGTTAATAAGATTTCTCAATGTTTTTGAAAGATATCTCTATTTTAAAAAGCACAGTAAACACAGTGATATTGGGAGATTTCGTTATAATTTAAAATAATTGTGCTCTGAAATGTCTATGAATAAATTTCTTTGAATCAATATATATAAGCGTGGAAAACAGTTATGCTGGAAACGGAAATACTCCCCCCTCCCCCTCAGAATCATTTGATGAATCTAAAGATCAAAAGATCTGTATTTATTTGAAATAGCAATCTTTTGTAAAATTATAAATTTCTTTACTGTCACGTTTGAACAATATAATGCATCCTTGCTGAATTACTGTGAATAAAGTATTAAATGAACAGTGTAATTATAAATATTATTTAGCAAAACTTGTGTGACTGTATTATTTGTAATTGTATTGGGAATGCGCTTCCTTTTTCTGACATTTCAATTCAATGTTATGAATTCAGTTTTGCACAACCCTGCTCCAAAGAGTTGGCTTCTGAACAAGGATGATTTTAATCCTCTGGATAAAATAAAAACTACTTCTAGATCAACACACTAAACAACATCTCACACACTGACCATAGAAGAGTCTGAGGGTTTCCAGGCCCAGGAAGAGGAGCAGCAAGACAACATCTAATATCAGATTGGCTTGTGGGTAAGGGAGGATCACCCCTGCAAATGGCACAGCAAACACTGATTATGTCATACACATGTATATAAAAATCATACATCTCAACCATTCAATGATTTATTGAGTCAATACATCACCTTTGTAGATAAATATAAGAATCTCAGCGATGAAGAAAGCTGCAAAATACCAGCCGTTCAAGTGAAACAGGATCTGCAGTGGTGTGGAGGACAACTGAGATACTTCGTTAAGAAGCAACATAAACAAATATATAGATAGAGGTGTGAAAACTTTTGGAATTTGAAGATCAAGGTAAATTTTACTTAATTTGTGTTCCGGGAAACATACAAGTATCTTCTTTTGCTTACGAAGGGCAGAATTAAATGGGGAAAAAAATATTTCAACAAAATAAGAAAATTTTGGACATCTTCATCGTGTTCAAAGGTTTTCCCTTAATGCTTCTGAAGCATCAGTGACTTTTGAACCTTTTTAAATAGTTGTGTTTGAGTGCCTCAATTGTCCTCCGTCTGAAAAGATGGATCTCAAAATCATACAGTCACTGCTGGAAAGGGTTCAAATATGCAAAGATGCTGAAAAACTGAAGAATGTACAGGACCTTAAAGATTTTTCTGAAGAATAGTTCTCAGTTTAACTGTTCAGAACAAACAAGAGACTCATGCACAACCATCACAAAACAGAAAGACAATCGAGGATCATCAGGTAACGGCACACAGTATTAAGAACCAAGGGTTCCCAAACTTTTGAGTGGGGTTATTTTAACAATTTCAGCATTTTTTTTGTCTTGTGGACTAAATGTAAAAATATTTTATGTACAATATCTTACTCTGGACATGACTAAAAAAATAACATGCATTTAGTATGATCTCTCTTATTTTGTTAAAATTATTTAAATTGTCACAGATTTTGCAAGGGGTTCCCAAACTTTCGCATGCCACTGTAAATCAGAAAACTGTATTGGAAGGATACGACAGGTTGTCCTCCTGCAAAAGCAAAATTAAACACTGAATTAATGAACAATGTAAGCATGTAAGGAGAGTGAATTATTGTAACTTTATCTGTTTATTTCTGTTTTTGGTCATAAATCTCTCACAAATGCACCTACCTCAGACCACAATCAAAGTCAGTAATTAATATCACATAGCAAACTTTAAGAAATGATGCTGAAACTAATTACATCATCTGTAAACAACATGCAATTCACATTTTCATTAAATCCGTCTTTTTAAATACAAATACACTGATTTTTAAATAAGAAAATAAATCATATATGCATTTGATTAATAAATGTATTGGTTTTTTTCCTCAATACTTGGTAGCTTGGAAACGAGTTTACGTCACTGAATAATAATAATAATAATAATAATAATAATAATAATAATAATAATAATAATAATAATGTGCTACTTTTATTTCACAATTCTGGCGATAAATCCCAACGATCCATGACGCACAATCATCAAAGTCCAGCAGTTTTGTTACTTTAAATGTTCGGTTCAAAAGCATTTACCAGAATTCGAGTAAATCAATATTTATTGACAAAACGACAGTACCGTTAGTGTTGTGAACGGCTAGCATTAGCTTGAAGATGCTTCTCCTTCATTCGAATCATTAATTGATCGCTTGTTCCTTACCAAAACGTTTTATTCGGCTTCATGAAAGCCATTTGCTCTGTTCACAATAAAATATAGGGAAATGTGTGACGAAATCAAGCTAAAATCTACTCTAGTTAGGATCAAATCATAAACATCTTTCTACTTACCGTGTCCGGCCATGTTGAGTTGTCATGGAAACGGCACACTGTGGGCGGAGACAACCATCAGCCATCCAATCAAAACACGCATGAAGAAAACAGGCGTTTCGTTGATAACTGTATACGTGTTTTATTTGAGCAGAAACAATTTTACTGCATTTCGTTTAACTTATGAATTAAATCCAGTGTTTTACAGTGTACGAAAATACATGTTTTTATATTTAAAAAAAATTGTTTAGTGATTACCAGATAAAACCATTGCTGAAACACAAAGACAACACGAAAAACAGAGGCTATAGTAATAGAAAAAAGTTTAAGTCCTGCATTATTAATGAATCACTTAATCATTTAACAAATATTATGATGTGACTTAAATACAGTATTCTATGTTCATGCTGTTTCTGTTCTGTGTCATTGTTTATGTTGAACTGTTTCGCTCCTTTTGCTCCTAAGACAAAAGGAATGAGAACACATGTCAGTCTAATCGAACACTGAAGATAGATATGCAAAATAATCATGCAAGTTAGGAGTCTGTGAAGGTTTGCCTTCAGCTTTTGATGATGCATTGGGGTCCTGAAGTGTTCATCTTTGGCCTCTTCCTCACTGGCATATATGGCAGCTGCAGAAATAACCCACCACAGGGGCCGAACAAACTCTGCACCTGTTGGTAAAGTACAAGAGATCAGTTGAGCAGAAGACCTTGAGTGCTTTACTAGCTACACATGCTCTTACCCACTGGATCCATCACGTTTCTGCATCTCTGACACAATGTCTGAATTTCCCGCCTTCATTCCGCTTCCTTCATCAGCTGCAGAATCTTGCTTCTCATCTGCCTTTGAATTAACATAATTCGAGGTTCCTAAAATTAAAGTAATTTATATAGTATCAGTTATAATGCACAGCACTATCTGAAAACTTTGACCAAAGCCAGTTGGTAAATTCCAAAAGAATATGATCCACCTTGACATTCGCTGTTTGGAAACACGTCTTGGTTTCATCATTTTCCTTGGATTTGACCTCCTCATCACTAGATGTTTGCATGATTGTGTCCATGTTGGTTTCTTTTCTTTCCTGATCCTCAGCATCTTTTTCAGAGACGTCAGATAATTTAAATGCAAGTTACCCCTTGTTCAATTGGCTGTATTTCTTTGACACCGTTATCCTTAAGTTTCTGCCGCCTTCATTTAATGTGTTGCCTTTTACACTCGGCTTTAAGTTTTGCAGGATCGGCAGCATTCACCATCTCAATTAATGCCTTCTCCACCTGCAATAGAAACATAATTAACATAATTCTACATATATCACACAGACAAAATCTGCACCTCACATATCATGAACAATAAAGAGAAAAACTGCAAGAATATCCTAGTGATAAAGTCAGACTATATCAGCAATAAGTTCAGAAAGCCTTAATGAATAGATAAAAAACTGATTCAACAAACAGTTTGCAACATTTTTCGTCTAATAGAATGTTTTAGTAAAAATACATATGCATAAAAATTATGCTGAGAATTGCATGCTTCTAATTTATTTCATTTTTCTCCGTTGAATCCAACGGGGTCGCTGTGTCCATTTAGTTTACTGTCTATGGTGGATGCCAACCACTGTAAACACGAAGACGCACTGTGGGCGAGAGCAAGTGGAGATATGCTCATTATTTCACTTTAGTTGAGCATAAACAAAAATATTTTATGTTTTATGTAATGTAAGCTGTGGCTTTCTGGTTCAAATGTCCTAATAGGATTCCTAGCCCACGAATTTCCAATCCGTGCGCTCAGATTTTGTAAACCGTGCCCTCGGTTTTTGAACGTGTACCCACAAATTCATAATCTGCGCACTTTCGCAATCCGTTCCCATGGATTTGTAAAGTGTAGCCTACTCAAGGATTCATGCAGCAAGTTCCAATGTGTTAACCTGTTTTTATACAGTCTATGGTGTTAACATACAGTTTTAATGAATATTATTATGTGGAATGGGTCTACAGCAAAGTGTCTTAAGTGATTCTCTGTATGTTTTTGTTTCTCGAAATTGATTCCGAATGATTCAGATTGCTTTCATTTAGGGGAGGGTGGGGTGATTTGTGCCAGGGGGGAAGTAGTTCCACCCCTTGTTTCTGGAAAACCATTGAAGAAATTGGTCATGTGACCACATAATTTTAAAAAGCCATCCATTTTACTCATCCTCCAAAGAAGAGAGACAGAAGGCATGAGAGGTAATCACATTTTAGCTCAAACTGTTTTTTTTTTCCTTTAAAAGTAAAATTTCTATGATCAAGGTTTTTTGATTGTAGCGTCTGAACAATTCTAGAAAAGTTTAAAAACATTTCACACATGTTTTAGTGCTTTACCAGGCTACACAATGAGTCTACAGTTAGCATGATGTTAGCTCTTAACTGCTGTATCATGCTAGCTTTTCAAATTTTTGGGTATGGGGTGATTTGTGCCAAAGGGCCTGGGTTAAGTTGTGCCAGTGGCACAACTCACCCCCACTTATGATTATTTTCAACACATTATTAATTTGTAATTGTACATTGCACTATTGCATTTTAGCACTTAAACTATGTGGCATTCTTAATTTTAGACAAAAAACCATTATGCCACGCACTTATAAACGGAAGACAGACAGGGCTTCAACTGCTCTTGTGGAGTTGGACAGAGCAGTGAAAGAGATGCAACAGGGAAAAACCATAAGTCAGGTGGCAAGGGAGATGAATATCTGCAGGATGACCTTGAAAAGATTCAGGGAGAAGAAAAAGGGTTGCAATGATTTTGCCAAGACATGTTCCTGGATCAACATCTTCTGATGATCCTGGATCAACATTGTTGTACAAAAAAATAGACTTAAATCAATCCCTACCCCTAAACCTAACCCTACCCATAATTTAGTCCTTATAATAGGGGGAAATGATAGCTGTGAGTAGAATCTCCTAATCCTGATTCTAAGCCTAAAACAGATATTTCTTAAAAAGTTATATCTCACTTCTGATTGGTTGATTGGAATGTTGTTCCTGGATCAACAAGGATGTTGATCCAGGAACATGGTTTACTTGGTGAAATCATGCTCGCCAAGAAAAAGACAGGAGAAGTAACAAAGAAAGGGTATAAGAGAAGTTTATATTCCCCTGAAGCATTGACAAGTGGCATTGACAACAAAATATGTCTTATTCCAACAGTTTAATAGGATGACAATATATGAATAAACCTGACTTAATCAAAATAGTGTTTACAAATTTTTCTTTTTGCGCATAAAAGCGCATTAATGGGAACATCTTTAAAAAAAAAAAACTAAAAAGTTACTTTTAACAGTAATGCATATTTCTTATGAACTAGCACAACTAGGGCCGTATTATAATCAGTGTGGTGCCCCTGGGCACTATGCCTCAAATGACCCCCACCCACCCATTGAGGTGATTTCTCAAATCAAATGTAATTTATTAACTTGCCAACTAACGTATTTTATTCTCCCGCGGAGAATAAAACGGCTTGCAGTTGACAAACTGCATTTCTAGATCATAAGTTATGACTATAACTATGGATCTATGAGACTGAATGATGACCGTCACCACGGTCTTACCTCGAATGTCGCCATTCTGCTAGCTCTCCTCGAGACCTAATGTAAACATTGTCAGGTGACTGACCCCTAGTGGTTGGTTCCCTATAAAACATCCAGATGAACCGAACACTTCCTCTTGCCTGGAACGCCTCAGTTCATCCTGAGTGACAAGAAATGGTGACGGTCATCATTCGGTCTCATAGATCCATAGTTATAGTCATAACTTACGATCTATTTCGACCTCACTCAGACCGTCACCACGGTCTTACCTTGGATGACTAGTGCCATCAAGGTCATGAGGGAATGTAAGCCTCTCCTTCTTAACATCCCTGCTTTGCAGCCGAGAGCAGAATTGTGGACCCAAGCGTAACTGGGTCTGCCACACTGACCCTTTAATACCGGCAAAGGTACAAGGTGAGCTCCATGATGCCGCTGCACATATGTCCGTTAGTGCCACCCCCTTAAGTGCTGCCCAGGATGTGGCCAGTCTCCTAGGTAGAATAAGCTCCCAGGTTCCCTGGGACTGGTAAGCTCTGACTGGAGTATGTGTGTGCAATAGTGTCTACTATCCAATGTGATAGGCGCTGTTTCGAGGCTGGTTTTCCGATACTTTTCTTATCGAAACACAAAAACAACTGATTGTGTAAATGTCGTAATGACTATGTCCGCTCAATGTATGTGCGAAGTGCTCGAACTGGACATAAGGTAGCAAGATCAAGTTCTGTACAAGAGAGATCAGGATCAGGTTGAAACGCTGCAAGATTGATTACTTGATTGATCGTGCAAGTATTAAGAACTTTAGGCAGGAAAGCCAGGTTTGGCCAAAGAGAGACCCCTGAATAGTTTGCCTTCCATCTCAGACAGTCTTCACTTACTGCTAAAGAATGTAACTCACCCACTCTCTTTGCTGAACAGATAGCAAGAAGAAAAACTGTTTTCCACGTCAGTGATTTAAGATCTGCTTGGGCCAATGGTTCAAATGGGGCTCTAGTCAATGACTGTAGAACCATGGGAAGATCCCAGGATGGTGATCTCAGCCTTTTTTCTGGATAGAGGCGACGTGCACCTTTGAGAAATTAGAATATTATTCCAAAATAATATTTGGTAGCACAACTATTAATAGTTCTAATAATAAATAATCATATTTTCATGATTTCTAATGATCATGTGTCACTGAACACTGGAGGAAAGATGCTGAAAATACAGCTGCACATCACAGAAATTAATTATATTTTAAAGGATATTAAAATAGAAACCATTATTTTATATATTTTATTTTGATAATTTAGAATTATTACTGAAATACAATCTTTTTTTGTTTCAAACAGTTAATTGAACAATAATAAATGAAGTACCTGAAGCTGACAATGAAGTAAATGTATAATAATTAGCAAAGATGATTAATTTAGCGTTGTTAACGCGTGTGAGGGGCGGAGACGCGCCGTGGAGCGTCAGACGCGCATGAGGACCAAACACAGCAGAACAGTAGGAAACTTCACTCCTCTCATTATTTCTCTTTTACTATAGCGATTTATTTTTAGATACGTGATCAGAGTCAGAGTTGTTTTATAAACGCAGTAACTTTGAAATCAGCTCTGAAAGTTCCTGTCAGTGTTTAAAACCTAATTATGATTAATAACGTGTTGAATGAATTTGGTAAGAACGGTATTCTGTTTTTTTTTTTTTACATAGTTGATTCAGATCGGCACTTCGGAGCCTGTTCGCGACTCGGTTGATTCAGATCGGGACTTCGGAGCATGTTCGGGACTCGGTTGATTCAGATCGGGACTTCGGAGCATGTTCGCGACTCGGTTGATTCAGATCGGCACTTCGATGCCTGTTCACGACTCGGTTGATTCAGATCGGCACTTCGGAGCATGTTCGCGACTCGGTTGATTCAGATCGGCACTTCGGAGCATGTTCGCGACTCGGTTGATTCAGATCGGCACTTCGGAGCCTGTTCGGGACTCGGTTGATTCAGATCGGCACTTCGGAGCCTGTTCGCAACTCGGTTGATTCAGATCGGCACTTCGATGCCTGTTCGCGACTCTGTTGATTCAGATCGGGACTTCGGAGCCTGTTCGCGACTCGGTTGATTCAGATCGGCACTTCGGAGCCTGTTCGCGACTCGGTTGATTCAGATCGGGACTTCGGAGCCTGTTCTCGACTCGGTTGATACAGATCGGCACTTCGGAGCCTGTTCGCGACTCGGTTGATTCAGATCGGGACTTCGAAGCCTGTTCGCGACTCGGTTGATACAGATCGGCATTTCGGAGCCTGTTCGCGACTCGGTTGATTCAGATCGGCACTTCGATGCCTGTTCGCGACTCTGTTGATTCAGATCGGGACTTCGGAGCCCGTTCGCGACTCGGTTGATTCAGTTTGGGACTTCGGAGCATGTTTGACATTTGTTTAAATTCAGATCTGGACATCGAAGCAGGAAGTGTTTGTCAAACAGTTAATTGGTGATAAATGAATATTTGGACTTGAGGCTTTTTTTTGACCTGTCGATTCAGCATGTACATGGACCCACACACAAAGGTGGACACACTCTAGACTTAATCATCAGTAGGGCTCTAAACTTTTCATCCATTGTTATTAAGGACGTAGTGTCACGGATCGCAAGAGGCGAAGACTCAAGTGCAGGCAGATGGGAAGACTTTATTTATACATCACCAAAATAAACAAAAATATAACTTAAACCAGAGGAGCGTTCAAAGTTACGAGACATAGACTGAAGTCAGATTCCCAGTGAAATGCTCTCAGACAGCAAATGCAATGAGTTTGCATCCTTCTTTTCTGAGAAGATCATCAATATCAGGAAGGCGATTAGCACATCCTCAAGTAATGCAGAGGTCAGACAGATTCAGCCACAATATCAAAAATGTCTATTTTTGAAGTAATTGATAGCAACATTCTGGAAGACATAGTGCAGCACCTAAAATCGTCAACCTGCTATCTTGACACACTTCCAACATCTTTTTTCAACAGTGTGCTTAACTGCTTAGAAGCAGATCTCTTAGAAGTGGTGAACACCTCACTTTCTGGGACATTTCCAAACTCCTTAAAAACTGCAGTTGCAGATATGCTTACTGAGTATAAACCTAACAGAGCACTCAGATCATTAGGATTGAGTCTGTTAGAAATACCAAGGGTTCACACAAAACAAGGGGAATCTGCTTTTAGTTTCTATGCCGCTCGCAGTTGGAATCAGCTTCCAGAAGAGATGAGATGTGCTAAAACACTAGTCACATTTAAATCTAGACTTAAAACTCATCTGTTTAGCTGTGCATTTATTGAATGAGCACTGTGCAATGTCCGAACTGATTGCAATATATTTTCAGTTTTTTTTTTATTTTTATGTTTTTAAATTCATTGTAATTAAGTAAATTTTTAAATAATTGTAAAAGTTTTAAAATTGCTTGTTTTATTTTTGTTATAATATTTCTTTATGATTATTTTACTTTTATGTAAAGCACTTTGAATTACCATCCTGTATGAAATGTGCTATATAAATAAACTTGCCTTGTCTTGTCTAGTGTGTTAGTGGGCTTATATATATATATATATATATATATATATATATATATATATATATATATATATATATATATATATATATATATATATATATATATATATATATATTACTGAAATACAACCTGTTTTTGTTTGAAACAGTTCATTGAACAATAATAAATGGAGTACCTGAAGCTAACAATGAAGTAAATGTATAATAATTAGCAAAGATGATTAATTCAGCACTGTGAACGCGCGTGAGGGGCGGAGACACGCCGTGGAGCGTCAGACGCGCGTGAGGACCAAACACAGCAGAACCGTAGAAAACTTCACTCCTCTTATTATTTCTCTTTTACTATAGCGATTTATTTTTAGATACATGATCTGAGTCTTTAACAGAGTTATTTATAAACGCAGTAACTTTGAAATCAGCTCTGAACGTTACTGTCAGTGTTTAAAAACTAATTATGATTAATAACGTGTTGAATGAATTTGGTAAGAATGGTATTCTGTTTTTTTACATAATTGATTCAGATCGGCACTTTGTAGCATGTTCGCATGTTCGCGACTCGGTTGATTCAGATCGGCACTTTGGAGCCTGTTCGCGACTCGGTTGATTCAGATCGGCACTTCGGAGCATGTTCGCGACTCGGTTGATTCAGATCGGCACTTCGCAGCCTGTTCGCGACTCGGTTGATTCAGACCGGCACTTCGGAGCCTGTTCGCGACTCGGTTGATTCAGATCGGGACTTCGGAGCCTGTTCGCAACTCGGTTGATTCAGATCGGCACTTCGGAGCCTGTTCGCGACTCGGTTGATTCAGATCGGCACTTCGGAGCCTAGCTGTTCGCGACTCGGTTGATTCAGATCGGCACCTCAGAACATGTTCGCGACTCGGTTGATTCAGATCGGCACTTCGGAGCATGTTCGCGACTCGGTTGATTCAGATCGGCACTTCGGAGCATGTTCGCGACTCGGTTGATTCAGATTCAGGCGAAGACTCAAGTGCAGGCAGATGGGAAGACTTTATTTATACATCACCAAAATAAACAAAAACACAACTGAAACCAGAGGAGAGTTCAAAGATACCAGACATAGACTGAAGTCAGATTCCCAGTGAAATGCTCTCAGACAGCAAATGCAATGAGTTTAAATTCATTGTAATTAAGTAGATTTTTTAATAATTTTAAAAGTTTTAAAATTGCTTGTTTTATTTTTGTTATAATTTTTCTTTGTGATTATTTGTATTTTTATGTAAATCACTTTGAATTACCATTGTGTATGAAATTTGCTATAAATAAACTTGCCTTGCCTTGCCTAGTGTGTTAGTGGGCTTATACACACACACACATACACACACACACACACATACACACACTACCGGTCAGAGTTTGGGATGAGTGATCGGAGTCTTTCATAGAGTTGTTTTATAAACGCAGTAACTTTGAAATCAGCTCTGAAAGTTCCTGTCAGTGTTTAAAACCTAATTATGATTAATAACGTGTTGAATGAATTTGGTAAGAACGGTATTCTGTTTTTTTACATAGTTGATTCAGATCGGCACTTCGGAGCATGTTCGCGACTCTGTAAATTTTTATCCTTTCTTTTTTTATAAGAAATTGTATTCTTTATTAGATTTTAGAATCTTTTATTCAGGATGTGTTAAATTGATAAGAAGTGATATCAAATATTAATATTGTTAGAAGATATTTATATTTGGAATAAATGCTGTTCTTTAAAAAAAATTATACATCGAAGAATCCTGAAAAAAGTATCGCAGATTCCAAAATAATATTTGGTAGCACAACTATTAATAGTTCTAATAATAAATAATCATATTTTCATGATTTCTAAAGATCATGTGTCACTGAAAACCGGAAGAATGATGCTGAAAATACAGCTGCACATCACAGAAATAAATTATATTTCAACGGATATTAAAATAGAAACCATTATTTTATATATTTTATTTTGATAATTTAGAATTAATACTGGAATACAAGCTGTTTTTGTTTCAAACAGTTCATTAAACAATAATAAATGAAGTACCTGAAGCTGACAATGAAGTAAATGTATAATAATTAGCAAAGATTATTAATTTAGCGCTGTAAACGCGCGGAGACGCGCCGCGGAGCGTCAGACGCGCGTGAGGACCAAACAGCAGAACGGTAGGAACCTTCACTCCTCCTATTATTTCTCTTTTACTATAGCGATTTATTTTTAGTACGTGATCTGAGTCTTTCATAGAGTTGTGTTATAAACGCAGTAACTTTGAAATCAGCTCTGAACGTTCCTGTCAGTGTTTAAAAACTAATTATGATTAATAACGTGTTGAATGAATTTGGTAAGAACGGTTTTCTCTTTTTTTACATAGTTGATTCAGATCGGCACTTCGGAGCCTGTTCGTGACTCGGTTGATTCAGATCGGCACTTCGGAGCATGTTCGCGACTCGGTTGATTCAGATCGGCACTTCGGAGCATGTTCACGACTCGGCTGATTCAGATCGGGACTTCGGAGCCTGTTCGCGACTCGGTTGATTCAGATCGGCACTTCGGAGCCTGTTCGCGACTCGGTTGATTCAGATCGGCACTTCGGAGCCTGTTCGCGACTCGGTTGATTCAGATCGGCACTTCGTAGCATGTTCGCGACTTGGTAAATTTTTATCCTTTCTTTTTTTTTTTATAAGAATTTGTAGCCTATTTATTAGATTAGATTTTAGAATATTTTATTCAGGATGTGTTAAATTGATAAGAAGTGATAGGCTATTAAAGATTAATAATGTTAGAAGAGATTTATATTTGGAATAAATGCTGTTCTTTAAAAATATTATACATCGAAGAATCCTGAAAAAAGTATCCAGATTCCAAAATAAAATTTGGTAGCACAACTATAGTTCTAATAATAAATAATCATATTTTCATGATTTCTAAAGATCATGTGACACTGAAGACTGAAAATACAGCTGCACCTCACAGAAATAAATTATATTTTAAAGGATATATTAATTTAGAATTATTACTGAAATACAACCTTTTTTTGTTTCAAACAGTTAATTGAACAATAATAAATGAAGTACCTGAAGCTGACAATGAAGTAAATGTATAATAATTAGCAAAGATGATTAATTTAGCGTTGTAAACGCGTGTGAGGGGCGGAGACGCGCCGTGGAGCGTCAGACGCGCATGAGGACCAAACACAGCAGAACAGTAGGAAACTTCACTCCTCTCATTATTTCTCTTTTACTATAGCGATTTATTTTTAGATACGTGATCAGAGTCTTTCATAGAGTTGTTTTATAAACGCAGTAACTTTGAAATCAGCTCTGAAAGTTCCTGTCAGTGTTTAAAACTTAATTATGATTAATAACATGTTGAATGAATTTGGTAAGAACGGTATTCTGTTTTTTTTTTTTTACATAGTTGATTCAGATCGGCACTTCGGAGCCTGTTCGCGACTCGGTTGATTCAGATCGGCACTTCGGAGCATGTTTGACATTTGTTTAAATTCAGATCTGGACATCGAAGCAGGAAGTGTTTGTCAAACAGTTAATTGGTGATAAATGAATATTTGGACTTGAGGCTTTTTTTTACCTGTCGATTCAGCATGTACATGGACCCACACACAAAGGTGGACACACTCTAGACTTAATCATCAGTAGGGCTCTAAACTTTTCATCCATTGTTATTAAGGACGTAGTGTCACGGATCGCAAGAGGCGAAGACTCAAGTGCAGGCAGATGGGAAGACTTTATTTATACATCACCAAAATAAACAAAAACACAACTGAAACCAGAGGAGCGTTCAAAGATACCAGACATAGACTGAAGTCAGATTCCCAGTGAAATGCTCTCAGACAGCAAATGCAATGAGTTTAAATTCATTGTAATTAAGTAAATTTTTTAATAATTTTAAAAGTTTTAAAATTGCTTGTTTTATTTTTGTTATAATTTTTCTTTGTGATTATTTGTATTTTTATGTAAATCACTTTGAATTACCATTGTGTATGAAATTTGCTATAAATAAACTTGCCTTGCCTTGCTTAGTGTGTTAGTGGGCTTATACACACACACACACACACATACACACACTACCGGTCAGAGTTTGGGATGAGTGATCGGAGTCTTTCATAGAGTTGTTTTATAAACGCAGTAACTTTGAAATCAGCTCTGAAAGTTCCTGTCAGTGTTTAAAACCTAATTATGATTAATAACGTGTTGAATGAATTTGGTAAGAACGGTATTCTGTTTTTTTACATAGTTGATTCAGATCGGCACTTCGGAGCATATTCGCGACTCGGTAAATTTTTATCCTTTCTTTTTTTATAAGAAATTGTATTCTTTATTAGATTTTAGAATCTTTTATTCAGGATGTGTTAAATTGATAAGAAGTGATATCAAATATAAATATTGTTAGAAGATATTTATATTTGGAATAAATGCTGTTCTTTAAAAAAAATTATACATCGAAGAATCCTGAAAAAAGTATCGCAGATTCCAAAATAATATTTGGTAGCACAACTATTAATAGTTCTAATAATAAATAATCATATTTTCATGATTTCTAAAGATCATGTGTCACTGAAAACCGGAGGAATGATGCTGAAAATACAGCTGCACATCACAGAAATAAATTATATTTCAACGGATATTAAAATAGAAACCATTATTTTATATATTTTATTTTGATCATTTAGAATTAATACTGGAATACAACCTGTTTTTGTTTCAAACAGTTCATTAAACAATAATAAATGAAGTACCTGAAGCTGACAATGAAGTAAATGTATAATAATTAGCAAAGATTATTAATTTAGCGCTGTAAACGCGCGGAGACGCGCCGCGGAGCGTCAGACGCGCGTGAGGACCAAACAGCAGAACGGTAGGAACCACTCCTCCTATTATTTCTCTTTTACTATAGCGATTTATTTTTAGTACGTGATCTGAGTCTTTCATAGAGTTGTTTTATAAACGCAGTAACTTTGAAATCAGCTCTGTTTTTTTACATAGTTGATTCAGATCGGCACTTCGGAGCCTGTTCGTGACTCGGTTGATTCAGATCGGCACTTCGGAGCATGTTCGCGACTCGGTTGATTCAGATCGGCACTTCGTAGCATGTTCACGACTCGGCTGATTCAGATCGGGACTTCGGAGCATGTTCGCGACTCAGCTGATTCAGATCGGGACTTCGGAGCATGTTCGCGACTCGGTTGATTCAGATCGGCACTTCGGAGCCTGTTCGCGACTCGGTTGATTCAGATCGGCACTTCGGAGCCTGTTCGCGACTCGGTTGATTCAGATCGGCACTTCGGAGCCTGTTCGCGACTCGGTTGATTCAGATCGGCACTTCGTAGCATGTTCCCGACTTGGTACATTTTTATCCTTTCTTTTTTTTTTTTATAAGAATTTGTAGCCTATTCTTTATTAGATTTTAGAATATTTTATTCAGGATGTGTTAAATTGATAAGAAGTGATAGGCTATTAAAGATTAATAATGTTAGAAGAGATTTATATTTGGAATAAATGCTGTTCTTTAAAAAATATTATACATCGAAGAATCCTGAAAAAAGTATCCAGATTCCAAAATAAAATTTGGTAGCACAACTATAGTTCTAATAATAAATAATCATATTTTCATGATTTCTAAAGATCATGTGACACTGAAGACTGAACCTCACAGAAATAAATTATATTTTAAAGGATATATTAATTTAGAATTATTACTGAAATACAACCTTTTTTTGTTTCAAACAGTTAATTGAACAATAATAAATGAAGTACCTGAAGCTGACAATGAAGTAAATGTATAATAATTAGCAAAGATGATTAATTTAGCGTTGTAAACGCGTGTGAGGGACGGAGACGCGCCGTGGAGCGTCAGACGCGCATGAGGACCAAACACAGCAGAACAGTAGGAATCTTCACTCCTCTCATTATTTCTCTTTTACTATAGCGATTTGATCAGAGTCTTTCATAGAGTTGTTTTATAAACGCAGTAACTTTGAAATCAGCTCTGAAAGTTCCTGTCAGTGTTTAAAACCTAATTATGATTAATAACATGTTGAATGAATTTGGTAAGAACGGTATTCTGTTTTTTTTTTTTTACATAGTTGATTCAGATCGGCACTTCGGAGCCTGTTCGCGACTCGGTTGATTCAGATCGGCACTTCGGAGCATGTTTGACATTTGTTTAAATTCAGATCTGGACATCGAAGCAGGACGTGTTTGTCAAACAGTTAATTGGTGATAAATGAATATTTGGACTTGAGGCTTTTTTTTACCTGTCGATTCAGCATGTACATGGACCCACACACAAAGGTGGACACACTCTAGACTTAATCATCAGTAGGGCTCTAAACTTTTCATCCATTGTTATTAAGGACGTAGTGTCACGGATCGCAAGAGGCGAAGACTCAAGTGCAGGCAGATGGGAAGACTTTATTTATACATCACCAAAATAAACAAAAATATAACTTAAACCAGAGGAGCGTTCAAAGTTACGAGACATAGACTGAAGTCAGATTCCCAGTGAAATGCTCTCAGACAGCAAATGCAATGAGTTTGCATCCTTCTTTTCTGAGAAGATCATCAATATCAGGAAGGCGATTAGCACATCCTCAAGTAATGCAGAGGTCAGACAGATTCAGCCACAATATCAAAAATGTCTATTTTTGAAGTAATTGATAGCAACATTCTGGAAGACATAGTGCAGCACCTAAAATCGTCAACCTGCTATCGTGACACACTTCCAACATCTTTTTTCAACAGTGTGCTTAACTGCTTAGAAGCAGATCTCTTAGAAGTGGTGAACACCTCACTTTCTGGGACATTTCCAAACTCCTTAAAAACTGCAGTTGCAGATATGCTTACTGAGTATAAACCTAACAGAGCACTCAGATCATTAGGATTGAGTCTGTTAGAAATACCAAGGGTTCACACAAAACAAGGGGAATCTGCTTTTAGTTTCTATGCCGCTCGCAGTTGGAATCAGCTTCCAGAAGAGATGAGATGTGCTAAAACACTAGTCACATTTAAATCTAGACTTAAAACTCATCTGTTTAGCTGTGCATTTATTGAATGAGCACTGTGCAATGTCCGAACTGATTGCAATATATTTTCAGTTTTTTTTTATTTTTATGTTTTTAAATTCATTGTAATTAAGTAAATTTTTAAATAATTGTAAAAGTTTTAAAATTGCTTGTTTTATTTTTGTTATAATATTTCTTTATGATTATTTTACTTTTATGTAAAGCACTTTGAATTACCATCCTGTATGAAATGTGCTATATAAATAAACTTGCCTTGTCTTGTCTAGTGTGTTAGTGGGCTTATATATATATATATATATATATATATATATATATATATATATATATATATATATATTACTGAAATACAACCTGTTTTTGTTTGAAACAGTTCATTGAACAATAATAAATGGAGTACCTGAAGCTAACAATGAAGTAAATGTATAATAATTAGCAAAGATGATTAATTCAGCACTGTGAACGCGCGTGAGGGGCGGAGACACGCCGTGGAGCGTCAGACGCGCGTGAGGACCAAACACAGCAGAACCGTAGAAAACTTCACTCCTCTTATTATTTCTCTTTTACTATAGCGATTTATTTTTAGATACATGATCTGAGTCTTTAACAGAGTTATTTATAAACGCAGTAACTTTGAAATCAGCTCTGAACGTTACTGTCAGTGTTTAAAAACTAATTATGATTAATAACGTGTTGAATGAATTTGGTAAGAATGGTATTCTGTTTTTTTACATAATTGATTCAGATCGGCACTTTGTAGCATGTTCGCGACTCGGTTGATTCAGATCGGCACTTTGGAGCCTGTTCGCGACTCGGTTGATTCAGATCGGCACTTCGGAGCATGTTCGCGACTCGGTTGATTCAGATCGGCACTTCGCAGCCTGTTCGCGACTCGGTTGATTCAGACCGGCACTTCGGAGCCTGTTCGCGACTCGGTTGATTCAGATCGGGACTTCGGAGCCTGTTCGCAACTCGGTTGATTCAGATCGGCACTTCGGAGCCTGTTCGCGACTCGGTTGATTCAGATCGGCACTTCGGAGCCTAGCTGTTCGCGACTCGGTTGATTCAGATCGGCACCTCAGAACATGTTCGCGACTCGGTTGATTCAGATTGGCACTTCGGAGCATGTTCGCGACTCGGTTGATTCAGATCGGCACTTCGGAGCATGTTCGCGACTCGGTTGATTCAGATTCAGGCGAAGACTCAAGTGCAGGCAGATGGGAAGACTTTATTTATACATCACCAAAATAAACAAAAACACAACTGAAACCAGAGGAGAGTTCAAAGATACCAGACATAGACTGAAGTCAGATTCCCAGTGAAATGCTCTCAGACAGCAAATGCAATGAGTTTAAATTCATTGTAATTAAGTAGATTTTTTAATAATTTTAAAAGTTTTAAAATTGCTTGTTTTATTTTTGTTATAATTTTTCTTTGTGATTATTTGTATTTTTATGTAAATCACTTTGAATTACCATTGTGTATGAAATTTGCTATAAATAAACTTGCCTTGCCTTGCCTAGTGTGTTAGTGGGCTTATACACACACACATACACACACACACACATACACACACTACCGGTCAGAGTTTGGGATGAGTGATCGGAGTCTTTCATAGAGTTGTTTTATAAACGCAGTAACTTTGAAATCAGCTCTGAAAGTTCCTGTCAGTGTTTAAAACCTAATTATGATTAATAACGTGTTGAATGAATTTGGTAAGAACGGTATTCTGTTTTTTTACATAGTTGATTCAGATCGGCACTTCGGAGCATGTTCGCGACTCTGTAAATTTTTATCCTTTCTTTTTTATAAGAAATTGTATTCTTTATTAGATTTTAGAATCTTTTATTCAGGATGTGTTAAATTGATAAGAAGTGATATCAAATATTAATATTGTTAGAAGATATTTATATTTGGAATAAATGCTGTTCTTTAAAAAAAATTATACATCGAAGAATCCTGAAAAAAGTATCGCAGATTCCAAAATAATATTTGGTAGCACAACTATTAATAGTTCTAATAATAAATAATCATATTTTCATGATTTCTAAAGATCATGTGTCACTGAAAACCGGAAGAATGATGCTGAAAATACAGCTGCACATCACAGAAATAAATTATATTTCAACGGATATTAAAATAGAAACCATTATTTTATATATTTTATTTTGATAATTTAGAATTAATACTGGAATACAAGCCTGTTTTTGTTTCAAACAGTTCATTAAACAATAATAAATGAAGTACCTGAAGCTGACAATGAAGTAAATGTATAATAATTAGCAAAGATTATTAATTTAGCGCTGTAAACGCGCGGAGACGCGCCGCGGAGCGTCAGACGCGCGTGAGGACCAAACAGCAGAACGGTAGGAACCTTCACTCCTCCTATTATTTCTCTTTTACTATAGCGATTTATTTTTAGTACGTGATCTGAGTCTTTCATAGAGTTGTGTTATAAACGCAGTAACTTTGAAATCAGCTCTGAACGTTCCTGTCAGTGTTTAAAAACTAATTATGATTAATAACGTGTTGAATGAATTTGGTAAGAACGGTTTTCTCTTTTTTTATATAGTTGATTCAGATCGGCACTTCGGAGCCTGTTCGTGACTCGGTTGATTCAGATCGGCACTTCGGAGCATGTTCGCGACTCGGTTGATTCAGATCGGCACTTCGGAGCATGTTCACGACTCGGCTGATTCAGATCGGGACTTCGGAGCCTGTTCGCGACTCGGTTGATTCAGATCGGCACTTCGGAGCCTGTTCGCGACTCGGTTGATTCAGATCGGCACTTCGGAGCCTGTTCGCGACTCGGTTGATTCAGATCGGCACTTCGTAGCATGTTCGCGACTTGGTAAATTTTTATCCTTTCTTTTTTTTTTTATAAGAATTTGTAGCCTATTTATTAGATTAGATTTTAGAATATTTTATTCAGGATGTGTTAAATTGATAAGAAGTGATAGGCTATTAAAGATTAATAATGTTAGAAGAGATTTATATTTGGAATAAATGCTGTTCTTTAAAAAATATTATACATCGAAGAATCCTGAAAAAAGTATCCAGATTCCAAAATAAATTTGGTAGCACAACTATAGTTCTAATAATAAATAATCATATTTTCATGATTTCTAAAGATCATGTGACACTGAAGACTGAAAATACAGCTGCACCTCACAGAAATAAATTATATTTTAAAGGATATATTAATTTAGAATTATTACTGAAATACAACCTTTTTTTGTTTCAAACAGTTAATTGAACAATAATAAATGAAGTACCTGAAGCTGACAATGAAGTAAATGTATAATAATTAGCAAAGATGATTAATTTAGCGTTGTAAACGCGTGTGAGGGGCGGAGACGCGCCGTGGAGCGTCAGACGCGCATGAGGACCAAACACAGCAGAACAGTAGGAAACTTCACTCCTCTCATTATTTCTCTTTTACTATAGCGATTTATTTTTAGATACGTGATCAGAGTCTTTCATAGAGTTGTTTTATAAACGCAGTAACTTTGAAATCAGCTCTGAAAGTTCCTGTCAGTGTTTAAAACTTAATTATGATTAATAACATGTTGAATGAATTTGGTAAGAACGGTATTCTGTTTTTTTTTTTTTACATAGTTGATTCAGATCGGCACTTCGGAGCCTGTTCGCGACTCGGTTGATTCAGATCGGCACTTCGGAGCATGTTTGACATTTGTTTAAATTCAGATCTGGACATCGAAGCAGGAAGTGTTTGTCAAACAGTTAATTGGTGATAAATGAATATTTGGACTTGAGGCTTTTTTTACCTGTCGATTCAGCATGTACATGGACCCACACACAAAGGTGGACACACTCTAGACTTAATCATCAGTAGGGCTCTAAACTTTTCATCCATTGTTATTAAGGACGTAGTGTCACGGATCGCAAGAGGCGAAGACTCAAGTGCAGGCAGATGGGAAGACTTTATTTATACATCACCAAAATAAACAAAAATATAACTTAAACCAGAGGAGCTTTCAAAGTTACGAGACATAGACTGAAGTCAGATTCCCAGTGAAATGCTCTCAGACAGCAAATGCAATGAGTTTGCATCCTTCTTTTCTGAGAAGATCATCAATATCAGGAAGGCGATTAGCACATCCTCAAGTAATGCAGAGGTCAGACAGATTCTTTTCTTTTCTTTTTTCAACAGTGTGCTTAACTGCTTAGAAGCAGATCTCTTAGAAGTGGTGAACACCTCACTTTCTGGGACATTTCCAAACTCCTTAAAAACTGCAGTTGCAGATATGCTTACTGAGTATAAACCTAACAGAGCACTCAGATCATTAGGATTGAGTCTGTTAGAAATACCAAGGGTTCACACAAAACAAGGGGAATCTGCTTTTAGTTTCTATGCCGCTCGCAGTTGGAATCAGCTTCCAGAAGAGATGAGATGTGCTAAAACACTAGTCACATTTAAATCTAGACTTAAAACTCATCTGTTTAGCTGTGCATTTATTGAATGAGCACTGTGCAATGTCCGAACTGATTGCAATATATTTTCACAGTTTTTTTTTTTTTTTTATGTTTTTAAATTCATTGTAATTAAGTACATTTTTAAATAATTGTAAAAGTTTTAAAATTGCTTGTTTTATTTTTGTTATAATATTTCTTTATGATTATTTTACTTTTAAGTAAAGCACTTTGAATTACCATCGTGTATGAAATGTGCTATATAAATAAACTTGCCTTGTCTTGCCTAGTGTGTTAGTGGGCTTATATATATATATATTACTGAAATACAACCTGTTTTTGTTTGAAACAGTTCATTGAACAATAGTAAATGGAGTACCTGAAGCTAACAATGAAGTAAATGTATAATAATTAGCAAAGATGATTAATTCAGCACTGTAAACGCGCGTGTGAGGGGCGGAGACACGCCGTGGAGCGTCAGACGCGCGTGAGGACCAAACACAGCAGAACCGTAGAAAACTTCACTCCTCTTATTATTTCTCTTTTACTATAGCGATTTATTTTTAGATAAGTGATCTGAGTCTTTAACAGAGTTATTTATAAACGCAGTAACTTTGAAATCAGCTCTGAACGTTACTGTCAGTGTTTAAAAACTAATTATGATTAATAACGTGTTGAATGAATTTGGTAAGAATGGTATTCTGTTTTTTTTACATAATTGATTCAGATTGGCACTTTGTAGCATGTTCGCGACTCGGTTGATTCAGATCGGCACTTCGGAGCCTGTTCGCGACTCGGTTGATTCAGATCGGCACTTCGGAGCATGTTCGCGACTCGGTTGATTCAGATCGGCACTTCGGAGCCTGTTCGCGACTCGGTTGATTCAGATCGGCACTTCGGAGCCTGTTCGCGACTCGGTTGATTCAGATCGGGACTTTGGAGCCTGTTCGCGACTCGGTTGATTCAGATCGGCACTTCGGAGCCTGTTCGTGACTCAGTTGATTCAGATCGGCACTTCGGAGCCTAGCTGTTCGCGACTCGGTTGATTCAGATCGGCACCTCAGAACATGTTCCCGACTCGGTTGATTCAGATCGGCACTTCGGAGCATGTTCGCGACTCGGTTGATTCAGATTGGCACTTCGGAGCATGTTCGCAACTCGGTTGATTCAGATTCAGGCGAAGACTCAAGTGCAGGCAGATGGGAAGACTTTATTTATACATCACCAAAATAAACAAAAACACAACTGAAACCAGAGGAGCGTTCAAAGATACGAGACATAGACTGAAGTCAGATTCCCAGTGAAATGCTCTCAGACAGCAAATGCAATGAGTTTAAATTCATTGTAATTAAGTTAATTTTTTAATAATTTTAAAAGTTTTAAAATTGCTTGTTTTATTTTTGTTATAATTTTTCTTTGTGATTATTTGTATTTTTATGTAAATCACTTTGAATTACCATTGTGTATGAAATTTGCTATAAACAAACTTGCCTTGCCTTGCCTAGTGTGTTAGTGGGTTTATACACACACACACACACATACACACACTACCGGTCAGAGTTTGGGATGAGTGATCGGAGTCTTTCATAGAGTTGTTTTATAAACGCAGTAACTTTGAAATCAGCTCTGAAAGTTCCTGTCAGTGTTTAAAACCTAATTATGATTAATAACGTGTTGAATGAATTTGGTAAGAACGGTATTCTGTTTTTTTACATAGTTGATTCAGATCGGCACTTCGGAGCATGTTCGCGACTTGGTAAATTTTTATCCTTTCTTTTTTATAAGAAATTGTATTCTTTATTAGATTTTAGAATCTTTTATTCAGGATGTGTTAAATTGATAAGAAGTGATATCAAATATTAATATTGTTAGAAGATATTTATATTTGGAATAAATGCTGTTCTTTAAAAAAAATTATACATCGAAGAATCCTGAAAAAAGTATCGCAGATTCCAAAATAATATTTGGTAGCACAACTATTAATAGTTCTAATAATAAATAATCATATTTTCATGATTTCTAAAGATCATGTGTCACTGAAAACCGGAGGAATGATGCTGAAAATACAGCTGCACATCACAGAAATAAATTATATTTCAACGGATATTAAAATAGAAACCATTATTTTATATATTTTATTTTGATAATTTAGAATTAATACTGGAATACAACCTGTTTTTGTTTCAAACAGTTCATTAAACAATAATAAATGAAGTACCTGAAGCTGACAATGAAGTAAATGTATAATAATTAGCAAAGATTATTAATTTAGCGCTGTAAACGCCGGAGACGCGCCGCGGAGCGTCAGATGCGCGTGAGGACCAAACAGCAGAACGGTAGGAACCTTCACTCCTCCTATTATTTCTCTTTTACTATAGCTATTTATTTTTAGTACGTGATCTGAGTCTTTCATAGAGTTGTTTTATAAACGCAGTAACTTTGAAATCAGCTCTGTTTTTTTACATAGTTGATTCAGATCAGCACTTCGGAGCCTGTTCGTGACTCGGTTGATTCAGATCGGCACTTCGGAGCATGTTCGCGACTCGGTTGATTCAGATCGGCACTTCGTAGCATGTTCGCGACTCGGCTGATTCAGATCGGCACTTCGGAGCATGTTCGCGACTCGGCTGATTCAGATCGGGACTTCGGAGCATGTTCGCGACTCGGTTGATTCAGATCGGCACTTCGGAGCCTGTTCGCGACTCGGTTGATTCAGATCGGCACTTCGGAGCCTGTTCGCGACTCGGTTGATTCAGATCGGCACTTCGGAGCCTGTTCGCGACTCGGTTGATTCAGATCGGCACTTCGTAGCATGTTCCCGACTTGGTAAATTTTTATCCTTTCTTTTTTTTTTTTTATAAGAATTTGTAGCCTATTCTTTATTAGATTTTAGAATATTTTATTCAGGATGTGTTAAATTGATAAGAAGTGATAGGCTATTAAAGATTAATAATGTTAGAAGAGATTTATATTTGGAATAAATGCTGTTCTTTAAAAAATATTATACATCGAAGAATCCTGAAAAAAGTATCCAGATTCCAAAATAAAATTTGGTAGCACAACTATAGTTCTAATAATAAATAATCATATTTTCATGATTTCTAAAGATCATGTGACACTGAAGACTGAAAATACAGCTGCACCTCACAGAAATAAATTATATTTTAAAGGATATATTAATTTAGAATTATTACTGAAATACAACCTTTTTTTGTTTCAAACAGTTAATTGAACAATAATAAATGAAGTACCTGAAGCTGACAATGAAGTAAATGTATAATAATTAGCAAAGATGATTAATTTAGCGTTGTAAACGCGTGTGAGGGGCGGAGACGCGCCGTGGAGCGTCAGACGCGCATGAGGACCAAACACAGCAGAACAGTAGGAAACTTCACTCCTCTCATTATTTCTCTTTTACTATAGCGATTTATTTTTAGATACGTGATCAGAGTCTTTCATAGAGTTGTTTTATAAACGCAGTAACTTTGAAATCAGCTCTGAAAGTTCCTGTCAGTGTTTAAAACCTAATTATGATTAATAACATGTTGAATGAATTTGGTAAGAACGGTATTCTGTTTTTTTTTTTTTACATAGTTGATTCAGATCGGCACTTCGGAGCCTGTTCGCGACTCGGTTGATTCAGATCGGCACTTCGGAGCATGTTTGACATTTGTTTAAATTCAGATCTGGACATCGAAGCAGGAAGTGTTTGTCAAACAGTTAATTGGTGATAAATGAATATTTGGACTTGAGGCTTTTTTTTACCTGTCGATTCAGCATGTACATGGACCCACACACAAAGGTGGACACACTCTAGACTTAATCATCAGTAGGGCTCTAAACTTTTCATCCATTGTTATTAAGGACGTAGTGTCACGGATCGCAAGAGGCGAAGACTCAAGTGCAGGCAGATGGGAAGACTTTATTTATACATCACCAAAATAAACAAAAACACAACTGAAACCAGAGGAGCGTTCAAAGATACCAGACATAGACTGAAGTCAGATTCCCAGTGAAATGCTCTCAGACAGCAAATGCAATGAGTTTAAATTCATTGTAATTAAGTTAATTTTTTAATAATTTTAAAAGTTTTAAAATTGCTTGTTTTATTTTTGTTATAATTTTTCTTTGTGATTATTTGTATTTTTATGTAAATCACTTTGAATTACCATTGTGTATGAAATTTGCTATAAACAAACTTGCCTTGCCTTGCCTAGTGTGTTAGTGGGTTATACACACACACACACACATACACACACTACCGGTCAGAGTTTGGGATGAGTGATCGGAGTCTTTCATAGAGTTGTTTTATAAACGCAGTAACTTTGAAATCAGCTCTGAAAGTTCCTGTCAGTGTTTAAAACCTAATTATGATTAATAACGTGTTGAATGAATTTGGTAAGAACGGTATTCTGTTTTTTTACATAGTTGATTCAGATCGGCACTTCGGAGCATGTTCGCGACTTGGTAAATTTTTATCCTTTCTTTTTTTATAAGAAATTGTATTCTTTATTAGATTTTAGAATCTTTTATTCAGGATGTGTTAAATTGATAAGAAGTGATATCAAATATTAATATTGTTAGAAGATATTTATATTTGGAATAAATGCTGTTCTTTAAAAAAAATTATACATCGAAGAATCCTGAAAAAAGTATCGCAGATTCCAAAATAATATTTGGTAGCACAACTATTAATAGTTCTAATAATAAATAATCATATTTTCATGATTTCTAAAGATCATGTGTCACTGAAAACCGGAGGAATGATGCTGAAAATACAGCTGCACATCACAGAAATAAATTATATTTCAACGGATATTAAAATAGAAACCATTATTTTATATATTTTATTTTGATAATTTAGAATTAATACTGGAATACAACCTGTTTTTGTTTCAAACAGTTCATTAAACAATAATAAATGAAGTACCTGAAGCTGACAATGAAGTAAATGTATAATAATTAGCAAAGATTATTAATTTAGCGCTGTAAACGCGCGGAGACGCGCCGCGGAGCGTCAGATGCGCGTGAGGACCAAACAGCAGAACGGTAGGAACCTTCACTCCTCCTATTATTTCTCTTTTACTATAGCTATTTATTTTTAGTACGTGATCTGAGTCTTTCATAGAGTTGTTTTATAAACGCAGTAACTTTGAAATCAGCTCTGTTTTTTTACATAGTTGATTCAGATCAGCACTTCGGAGCCTGTTCGTGACTCGGTTGATTCAGATCGGCACTTCGGAGCATGTTCGCGACTCGGTTGATTCAGATCGGCACTTCGTAGCATGTTCGCGACTCGGCTGATTCAGATCGGCACTTCGGAGCATGTTCGCGACTCGGCTGATTCAGATCGGGACTTCGGAGCATGTTCGCGACTCGGTTGATTCAGATCGGCACTTCGGAGCCTGTTCGCGACTCGGTTGATTCAGATCGGCACTTCGGAGCCTGTTCGCGACTCGGTTGATTCAGATCGGCACTTCGGAGCCTGTTCGCGACTCGGTTGATTCAGATCGGCACTTCGTAGCATGTTCCCGACTTGGTAAATTTTTATCCTTTCTTTTTTTTTTTTATAAGAATTTGTAGCCTATTCTTTATTAGATTTTAGAATATTTTATTCAGGATGTGTTAAATTGATAAGAAGTGATAGGCTATTAAAGATTAATAATGTTAGAAGAGATTTATATTTGGAATAAATGCTGTTCTTTAAAAAATATTATACATCGAAGAATCCTGAAAAAAGTATCCAGATTCCAAAATAAAATTTGGTAGCACAACTATAGTTCTAATAATAAATAATCATATTTTCATGATTTCTAAAGATCATGTGACACTGAAGACTGAAAATACAGCTGCACCTCACAGAAATAAATTATATTTTAAAGGATATATTAATTTAGAATTATTACTGAAATACAACCTTTTTTTGTTTCAAACAGTTAATTGAACAATAATAAATGAAGTACCTGAAGCTGACAATGAAGTAAATGTATAATAATTAGCAAAGATGATTAATTTAGCGTTGTAAACGCGTGTGAGGGGCGGAGACGCGCCGTGGAGCGTCAGACGCGCATGAGGACCAAACACAGCAGAACAGTAGGAAACTTCACTCCTCTCATTATTTCTCTTTTACTATAGCGATTTATTTTTAGATACGTGATCAGAGTCTTTCATAGAGTTGTTTTATAAACGCAGTAACTTTGAAATCAGCTCTGAAAGTTCCTGTCAGTGTTTAAAACCTAATTATGATTAATAACATGTTGAATGAATTTGGTAAGAACGGTATTCTGTTTTTTTTTTTTACATAGTTGATTCAGATCGGCACTTCGGAGCCTGTTCGCGACTCGGTTGATTCAGATCGGCACTTCGGAGCATGTTTGACATTTGTTTAAATTCAGATCTGGACATCGAAGCAGGAAGTGTTTGTCAAACAGTTAATTGGTGATAAATGAATATTTGGACTTGAGGCTTTTTTTTACCTGTCGATTCAGCATGTACATGGACCCACACACAAAGGTGGACACACTCTAGACTTAATCATCAGTAGGGCTCTAAACTTTTCATCCATTGTTATTAAGGACGTAGTGTCACGGATCGCAAGAGGCGAAGACTCAAGTGCAGGCAGATGGGAAGACTTTATTTATACATCACCAAAATAAACAAAAACACAACTGAAACCAGAGGAGCGTTCAAAGATACCAGACATAGACTGAAGTCAGATTCCCAGTGAAATGCTCTCAGACAGCAAATGCAATGAGTTTAAATTCATTGTAATTAAGTAAATTTTTTAATAATTTTAAAAGTTTAAAATTGCTTGTTTTATTTTTGTTATAATTTTTCTTTGTGATTATTTGTATTTTTATGTAAATCACTTTGAATTACCATTGTGTATGAAATTTGCTATAAATAAACTTGCCTTGCCTTGCCTAGTGTGTTAGTGGGCTTATACACACACACACACACACATACACACACTACCGGTCAGAGTTTGGGATGAGTGATCGGAGTCTTTCATAGAGTTGTTTTATAAACGCAGTAACTTTGAAATCAGCTCTGAAAGTTCCTGTCAGTGTTTAAAACCTAATTATGATTAATAACGTGTTGAATGAATTTGGTAAGAACGGTATTCTGTTTTTTTACATAGTTGATTCAGATCGGCACTTCGGAGCATGTTCGCGACTTGGTAAATTTTTATCCTTTCTTTTTTTATAAGAAATTGTATTCTTTATTAGATTTTAGAATCTTTTATTCAGGATGTGTTAAATTGATAAGAAGTGATATCAAATATTAATATTGTTAGAAGATATTTATATTTGGAATAAATGCTGTTCTTTAAAAAAAATTATACATCGAAGAATCCTGAAAAAAGTATCGCAGATTCCAAAATAATATTTGGTAGCACAACTATTAATAGTTCTAATAATAAATAATCATATTTTCATGATTTCTAAAGATCATGTGTCACTGAAAACCGGAGGAATGATGCTGAAAATACAGCTGCACATCACAGAAATAAATTATATTTCAACGGATATTAAAATAGAAACCATTATTTTATATATTTATTTTGATAATTTAGAATTAATACTGGAATACAACCTGTTTTTGTTTCAAACAGTTCATTAAACAATAATAAATGAAGTACCTGAAGCTGACAATGAAGTAAATGTATAATAATTAGCAAAGATTATTAATTTAGCGCTGTAAACGCGCGGAGACGCGCCGCGGAGCGTCAGATGCGCCGTGAGGACCAGACAGCAGAACGGTAGGAACCTTCACTCCTCCTATTATTTCTCTTTTACTATAGCTATTTATTTTTAGTACGTGATCTGAGTCTTTCATAGAGTTGTTTTATAAACGCAGTAACTTTGAAATCAGCTCTGTTTTTTTACATAGTTGATTCAGATCGGCACTTCGGAGCCTGTTCGTGACTCGGTTGATTCAGATCGGCACTTCGGAGCATGTTCGCGACTCGGTTGATTCAGATCGGCACTTCGTAGCATGTTCGCGACTCGGCTGATTCAGATCGGCACTTCGGAGCATGTTCGCGACTCGGCTGATTCAGATCGGGACTTCGGAGCATGTTCGCGACTCGGTTGATTCAGATCGGCACTTCGGAGCCTGTTCGCGACTCGGTTGATTCAGATCGGCACTTCGGAGCCTGTTCGCGACTCGGTTGATTCAGATCGGCACTTCGGAGCCTGTTCGCGACTCGGTTGATTCAGATCGGCACTTCGTAGCATGTTACCGACTTGGTAAATTTTTATCCTTTCTTTTTTTTTTTTTATAAGAATTTGTAGCCTATTCTTTATTAGATTTAGAATATTTTATTCAGGATGTGTTAAATTGATAAGAAGTGATAGGCTATTAAAGATTAATAATGTTAGAAGAGATTTATATTTGGAATAAATGCTGTTCTTTAAAAAATATTATACATCGAAGAATCCTGAAAAAAGTATCCAGATTCCAAAATAAAATTTGGTAGCACAACTATAGTTCTAATAATAAATAATCATATTTTCATGATTTCTAAAGATCATGTGACACTGAAGACTGAAAATACAGCTGCACCTCACAGAAATAAATTATATTTTAAAGGATATATTAATTTAGAATTATTACTGAAATACAACCTTTTTTTGTTTCAAACAGTTAATTGAACAATAATAAATGAAGTACCTGAAGCTGACAATGAAGTAAATGTATAATAATTAGCAAAGATGATTAATTTAGCGTTGTAAACGCGTGTGAGGGGCGGAGACGCGCCGTGGAGCGTCAGACGCGCATGAGGACCAAACACAGCAGAACAGTAGGAAACTTCACTCCTCTCATTATTTCTCTTTTACTATAGCGATTTATTTTTAGATACGTGATCAGAGTCTTTCATAGAGTTGTTTATAAACGCAGTAACTTTGAAATCAGCTCTGAAAGTTCCTGTCAGTGTTTAAAACCTAATTATGATTAATAACATGTTGAATGAATTTGGTAAGAACGGTATTCTGTTTTTTTTTTTTACATAGTTGATTCAGATCGGCACTTCGGAGCCTGTTCGCGACTCGGTTGATTCAGATCGGCACTTCGGAGCATGTTTGACATTTGTTTAAATTCAGATCTGGACATCGAAGCAGGAAGTGTTTGTCAAACAGTTAATTGGTGATAAATGAATATTTGGACTTGAGGCTTTTTTTACCTGTCGATTCAGCATGTACATGGACCCACACACAAAGGTGGACACACTCTAGACTTAATCATCAGTAGGGCTCTAAACTTTTCATCCATTGTTATTAAGGACGTAGTGTCACGGATCGCAAGAGGCGAAGACTCAAGTGCAGGCAGATGGGAAGACTTTATTTATACATCACCAAAATAAACAAAAACACAACTGAAACCAGAGGAGCGTTCAAAGATACCAGACATAGACTGAAGTCAGATTCCCAGTGAAATGCTCTCAGACAGCAAATGCAATGAGTTTAAATTCATTGTAATTAAGTAAATTTTTAATAATTTTAAAAGTTTTAAAATTGCTTGTTTTATTTTTGTTATAATTTTTCTTTGTGATTATTTGTATTTTTATGTAAATCACTTTGAATTACCATTGTGTATGAAATTTGCTATAAATAAACTTGCCTTGCCTTGCCTAGTGTGTTAGTGGGCTTATACACACACACACACACACACATACACACACTACCGGTCAGAGTTTGGGATGAGTGATCGGAGTCTTTCATAGAGTTGTTTTATAAACGCAGTAACTTTGAAATCAGCTCTGAAAGTTCCTGTCAGTGTTTAAAACCTAATTATGATTAATAACGTGTTGAATGAATTTGGTAAGAACGGTATTCTGTTTTTTTACATAGTTGATTCAGATCGGCACTTCGGAGCATGTTCGCGACTCGGTTGATTCAGATCGGCACTTCGGAGCCTGTTTGCGACTCGGTTGATTCAGATCGGCACTTCGGAGCCTGTTCGCGACTCGGTTGATTCAGATCGGGACTTCGGAGCCTGTTTCGCAACTCGGTTGATTCAGATCGGCACTTCGGAGCCTGTTCGCGACTCGGTTGATTCAGATCGGCACTTCGGAGCCTAGCTGTTCGCGACTCGGTTGATTCAGATCGGCACCTCAGAACATGTTCGCGACTCGGTTGATTCAGATCGGCACTTCGGAGCATGTTCGCGACTCGGTTGATTCAGATTCAGGCGAAGACTCAAGTGCAGGCAGATGGGAAGACTTTATTTATACATCACCAAAATAAACAAAAACACAACTGAAACCAGAGGAGCGTTCAAAGATACCAGACATAGACTGAAGTCAGATTCCCAGTGAAATGCTCTCAGACAGCAAATGCAATGAGTTTAAATTCATTGTAATTAAGTAAATTTTTAATAATTTTAAAAGTTTTAAAATTGCTTGTTTTTATTTTTGTTATAATTTTTCTTTGTGATTATTTGTATTTTTATGTAAATCACTTGAATTACCATTGTGTATGAAATTTGCTATAAATAAACTTGCCTTGCCTTGCCTAGTGTGTTAGTGGGCTTATACACACACACACATACACACACCACACACACATACACACACTACCGGTCAGAGTTTGGGATGAGTGATCGGAGTCTTTCATAGAGTTGTTTTATAAACGCAGTAACTTTGAAATCAGCTCTGAAAGTTCCTGTCAGTGTTTAAAACCTAATTATGATTAATAACGTGTTGAATGAATTTGGTAAGAACGGTATTCTGTTTTTTTACATAGTTGATTCAGATCGGCACTTCGGAGCATGTTCGCGACTCTGTAAATTTTTATCCTTTCTTTTTTATAAGAAATTGTATTCTTTATTAGATTTTAGAATCTTTTATTCAGGATGTGTTAAATTGATAAGAAGTGATATCAAATATTAATATTGTTAGAAGATATTTATATTTGGAATAAATGCTGTTCTTTAAAAAAAATTATACATCGAAGAATCCTGAAAAAAGTATCGCAGATTCCAAAATAATATTTGGTAGCACAACTATTAATAGTTCTAATAATAAATAATCATATTTTCATGATTTCTAAAGATCATGTGTCACTGAAAACCGGAAGAATGATGCTGAAAATACAGCTGCACATCACAGAAATAAATTATATTTCAACGGATATTAAAATAGAAACCATTATTTTATATATTTTATTTTGATAATTTAGAATTAATACTGGAATACAACCTGTTTTTGTTTCAAACAGTTCATTAAACAATAATAAATGAAGTACCTGAAGCTGACAATGAAGTAAATGTATAATAATTAGCAAAGATTATTAATTTAGCGCTGTAAACGCGCGGAGATGCGCCGCGGAGCGTCAGACGCGCGTGAGGACCAAACAGCAGAACGGTAGGAACCTTCACTCCTCCTATTATTTCTCTTTTACTATAGCGATTTATTTTTAGTACGTGATCTGAGTCTTTCATAGAGTTGTGTTATAAAAGCAGTAACTTTGAAAATCAGCTCTGAACGTTCCTGTCAGTGTTTAAAAACTAATTATGATTAATAACGTGTTGAATGAATTTGGTAAGAACGGTTTTCTCTTTTTTTACATAGTTGATTCAGATCGGCACTTCGGAGCCTGTTCGTGACTCGGTTGATTCAGATCGGCACTTCGGAGCATGTTCGCGACTAGGTTGATTCAGATCGGCACTTCGGAGCATGTTCACGACTCGGCTGATTCAGATCGGGACTTCGGAGCATGTTCGCGACTGGGTTGATTCTGATTGGCACTTCGGAGCCTGTTCGCGACTCGGTTGATTCAGATCGGCACTTCGGAGCCTGTTCGCGACTCGGTTGATTCAGATCGGCACTTCGGAGCCTGTTCGCGACTCGGTTGATTCAGATCGGCACTTCTAGCATGTTCGCGACTTGGTAAATTTTTATCCTTTCTTTTTTTTTTATAAGAATTTGTAGCCTATTCTTTATTAGATTTTAGAATATTTCATTCAGGATGTGTTAAATTGATAAGAAGTGATAGGCTATTAAAGATTAATAATGTTAGAAGAGATTTATATTTGGAATAAATGCTGTTCTTTAAAAAATATTATACATCGAAGAATCCTGAAAAAAGTATCCAGATTCCAAAATAAAATTTGGTAGCACAACTATAGTTCTAATAATAAATAATCATATTTTCATGATTTCTAAAGATCATGTGACACTGAAGACTGAAAATACAGCTGCACCTCACAGAAATAAATTATATTTTAAAGGATATATTAATTTAGAATTATTACTGAAATACAACCTTTTTTTGTTTCAAACAGTTAATTGAACAATAATAAATGAAGTACCTGAAGCTGACAATGAAGTAAATGTATAATAATTAGCAAAGATGATTAATTTAGCGTTGTAAACGCGTGTGAGGGACGGAGACGCGCCGTGGAGCGTCAGACGCGCATGAGGACCAAACACAGCAGAACAGTAGGAATCTTCACTCCTCTCATTATTTCTCTTTTACTATAGCGATTTGATCAGAGTCTTTCATAGAGTTGTTTTATAAACGCAGTAACTTTGAAATCAGCTCTGAAAGTTCCTGTCACCCAGCAAGCAATAGCCGTCATTTCAACGTCTGGGTTAAATATAGACCAGATATAGTCCGGCTACGTGTAACCCACTTTTAGCCCAAATAACATTTAATCTGGATAAATGTATTTTTTTTGCAAAATAACTTGTGAGATGTATGATATTCCATCATGTACGCAGAGTCTAACGTGATTACAAGTTGTTTGGTTTACTTTATTTTACATGTTATATGTGTAGGCTGTGCGTAGCCACGATTTAGCTCGTATTCAGACCCGGCTATTGTAGCCCACTTTTTGTCAAAACTAATTAATTGTATTTTTTTGCCAGGCAGTGCATGAAATGGTTAATATTCAATCATGTTCGCATTGGTATGATATCAAGGTTCAATACGTCATTTCACGGCATGGTAGATCACGATTTAGCTCCGAATTGGACGGGCTATATGCGGTCTGCTTTAGCCCACCTGGCGAAATTATTGCAATCTGGGCTCAGATATAGACCAGCGACCTAGAATATTAGTCTTTGAAATGTTTTCGCTTACACAGCTTAATATATATTTTCTGTCAAACATTCATACACAATCTACGATAAAAATATCTAATCAAATGCAATTGCATTTCCCAACCGCTAGATGGCACAATTGAAACACTACTGAGACATGTCTACTAGAACTAATGCCATTGCGTGACTAGATCACTTAAGCCAAATCTCGCGATAAACATTTCCGCCATTTTATTTTACACGAGGCAGCTGTCGGAGTGCAACGGGTGAGCAACAGTCTGAGTGAAAACCTTCACATTTCTACTTCGATCTTGTAAGTATGCGTGTTATTTTTGATATGTTTATTGTTTAAATTAGTTAGCTGTTATAATGTGTAGAAACCGTGACATTTTAACATTAACATTGCAGAGTACTACTTTTCTCCAAAAAGTTAACGTTACCTGCACGTGTTATTGCAAATGTATCTAAATTCAATGAATGTGGTAAGCATGAAACTATGAAACTTATCATTACTATTTTTTTATTATTATAAAGATACCAGTATTTATTTGTATTTAAATTAGAGTTGATTTAAAGCAAATTCTGTAAGTACTTTACATAAAATTTAACAGCAGCATAGTGCAACATGAAAAAAAAAAAATCCTCTCCATTTAATAAAAGGTAGTGGCAAACATAAAGTCTTTAAACTAGTTTGTAAATAATTAAAATATGCAGCATACATTCAGTTTTCACTGAATTTGTTTCAGATATAAATTTGAATGCTGCTTCTCCATGTTTTGTTTTGACTTTGGAGATATAAAAGTAGCTGGCTACTGTCCCAGATGTCCTGAGAGGTTTTTTCTGGATGGTTCATAGTGCATCAGAAGATTAGAAATTTACTTTGGCCTTAAAATGTTAATTTAATAACCAACTGTAGTTTTTGGATATTAATTTTTTGACAGACAGATAGCCAGTGTAAAAACCTCAGAACTGGAGTGATGTAATCCACTTTATTTGATTTAAAGACACTGTTTATTGGAAATTATCCTGCAATCAGTCAACAAAGTACAGCAATTGAATATACAGAATACTTGTCAGTGACTACCATTAAATGTCTTGTTACCAACATTCATCAAAATATATTTTTTTTGTGTGTGTTCAACAGAAGAAAGCCATACAGGTTTGGAACCAAGTGAAAGTGAGTAAATGATTACATGTTTTTTATTTTATTTTTTTTATTTTTTTTAAGTGAACTACGCCTATAAGTATTTTTTATGTTTATTAGAGTTATATGAGTAAGTGATAAAGAATGATTTATAATGATAGTTCACTTTGAAATTAAATTTTGATATGTTTAAGCTTACCTTATGGGCATCCAAGATGTAGGTGTCTTTGTTTCCGCAGTAGTTTCAATTTTTATATTTTTAGGTCAAACTGTTCTTGTCTGTCAGTCATATAATGCAGGTCTATATGGTCACCACCTGAAAGAGCATGCACAGAGAAGTCCAAATTAAACAATTCCCCACCATACACACTGATAGCCTAAGACACGAAACGAGCGGTTTGTGTCAGAAAACGAACAGTATTTATATCGTTTTACCTCTTATAACACAGCAACGTCGAAGTGATCTGAGGGCGCGCGTGCTTCGGTGTGCGCATTCTGGGTTGGCTTAGTCTAAGTGCGGCGCTTGCGCAAATTAAGCCAGAACGCGGACGCATCACACACCTGGAAGCACGCGAGCCCTCATATCACTTGGACGTGGCTGTGTACAAGAGGTAAAAACGATATAAATACTGTTCATTTTCTCACACAGACTGCTCGTTTCGTGTCTTAGTCCATCAATGTGTACTTACAATGGGGAATTGTTTAATTTGGACTTCTCTGTGCATGGCCTTTTTAGGTGGTGACCATAGACCTGCATTATATGACTGACAGACAAGAATAGTTTGACCTAAAAATTGAAACTACTGCGGAAACAAAGACACCTACATCTTGGACGTTCTTAAGGTAAGCTAAAACATACCAAAATATAATTTCAAAGTGAACTATCCCTTTAAACTTGAGGGAAGAACTAAAGTAGAAATGAAAATAAAATCTGTTTTCACCTTCATTAGAATGATAATTTAAAAAAATACTGTATTTCAGTTTCAAAACACATTATGGTAGTAGTCAGACATGTCTTGGGATAACAGTGTTACATAATCAATTATAATGTTAATTTTATTTCCATATTTATAAGTTATGGATCCCAAATATCTAAGAGAATGGCGTCGCTTGAGAGATCGAGTTAATGCTCTCGCTGAAAATTAATAGGTCATTTTCATTGCCATTTAAGTGAAATTACAGAACTTGCATATATGAGCTTGATAAAAATGAACATTCGAGAAGAAAATGTCAGATATATATGTATATGTGTGTGTCTATATAGCCTATATATATATATATATATATATGCCTTGTACAGAATTGTTCAATACGCGTATCGTTACACGCCGTATTGCATCACCACTAAGCGAGCAAAAATGTTCAATTATTGATATTAATTATAATATTGATATAAATTATTGTCTATATTGATATAAATTATATAGTCTCAATCTATATTCTGTTAACTCTATCTATTAAATCATCCTAGCAAAAGTGATTGACTAATTAGTTAAAAAGGATTGTCAACAATGTTTTTTTTTGAGCAATAATTCTTTCCTTTTTCTCATTTGGCAGACGCAGTGATGACCAGCTTTCCATCAGCTATGGAATGTGAAATAAAAAATGCTATTTCTAATCATTTCAAACAAGCACCAGGGAGGGCAGGGGGTGGGGGTTATGGCTCTAAAGTAAACAGTTAATTCTTAAAAATTAATTGTTTTACATATTTTTCCAATGTTTTATTTGTTCATTTTTATGTTTGAATGTTGTCCAAGTTGTTGTTGTCTATATAATTGTTCAAAATAAATCCCTTTATATTCAATTAGTTTGGATGGATTTTAATTTATGAGAACCTGTTATATTTGAGTGAAAAGAATCCTTATGCCTCTTTTTGTTGTCTATTACATGTATATGTAGTGTAATGGATGACTAGTCTATTCTTGGGCTATGGTTAGACGTCTATTAGATTTTCACTGACAGCCCAAAATCAGCCTTGTTTTAGCCTAGACCCATATTGCCTGTCTATTAGACGTATGTAGTTGTTTAGCGGTCTAATTGATGACTAGTCTATTCTTGGGCTATGTTTAGACGTCTATTGGACGTATAAATATAGTCGTTCAATAGCTGTCTGATTGTCTATTCTTGGGCTATGGTTAGACATCTATTAGATTTTCACTGACAGCCCAAAATTAGCCTCGATTTAGCCTAGACGTCTCGGCTGTGTTTAGACGGCTATTAGACGTCTATTAGACGCAAAATTGCTTGCTGGGCAGTGTTTAAAACCTAATTATGATTAATAACATGTTGAATGAATTTGGTAAGAACGGTATTCTGTTTTTTTTTTTTTACATAGTTGATTCAGATCGGCACTTCGGAGCCTGTTCGCGACTCGGTTGATTCAGATCGGCACTTCGGAGCATGTTTGACATTTGTTTAAATTCAGATCTGGACATCGAAGCAGGAAGTGTTTGTCAAACAGTTAATTGGTGATAAATGAATATTTGGACTTGAGGCTTTTTTTTACCTGTCGATTCAGCATGTACATGGACCCACACACAAAGGTGGACACACTCTAGACTTAATCATCAGTAGGGCTCTAAACTTTTCATCCATTGTTATTAAGGACGTAGTGTCACGGATCGCAAGAGGCGAAGACTCAAGTGCAGGCAGATGGGAAGACTTTATTTATACATCACCAAAATAAACAAAAATATAACTTAAACCAGAGGAGCGTTCAAAGTTACTAGACATAGACTGAAGTCAGATTCCCAGTGAAATGCTCTCAGACAGCAAATGCAATGAGTTTGCATCCTTCTTTTCTGAGAAGATCATCAATATCAGGAAGACGATTAGCACATCCTCAAGTAATGCAGAGGTCAGACAGATTCAGCCACAATATCAAAAATGTCTATTTTTGAAGTAATTGATAGCAACATTCTGGAAGACATAGTGCAGCACCTAAAATCGTCAACCTGCTATCTTGACACACTTCCAACATCTTTTTTCAACAGTGTGCTTAACTGCTTAGAAGCAGATCTCTTAGAAGTGGTGAACACCTCACTTTCTGGGACATTTCCAAACTCCTTAAAAACTGCAGTTGCAGATATGCTTACTGAGTATAAACCTAACAGAGCACTCAGATCATTAGGATTGAGTCTGTTAGAAATACCAAGGGTTCACACAAAACAAGGGGAATCTGCTTTTAGTTTCTATGCCGCTCGCAGTTGGAATCAGCTTCCAGAAGAGATGAGATGTGCTAAAACACTAGTCACATTTAAATCTAGACTTAAAACTCATCTGTTTAGCTGTGCATTTATTGAATGAGCACTGTGCAATGTCCGAACTGATTGCAATATATTTTCACAGTTTTTTTTTATTTTTATGTTTTTAAATTCATTGTAATTAAGTAAATTTTTAAATAATTGTAAAAGTTTTAAAATTGCTTGTTTTATTTTTGTTATAATATTTCTTTATGATTATTTTACTTTTATGTAAAGCACTTTGAATTACCATCGTGTATGAAATGTGCTATATTAATAAACTTGCCTTGTCTTGCCTAGTGTGTTAGTGGGCTTATATATATATATTACTGAAATACAACCTGTTTTTGTTTGAAACAGTTCATTGAACAATAGTAAATGGAGTACCTGAAGCTAACAATGAAGTAAATGTATAATAATTAGCAAAGATGATTAATTCAGCACTGTAAACGCGCGTGTGAGGGGCGGAGACACGCCGTGGAGCGTCAGACGCGCGTGAGGACCAAACACAGCAGAACCGTAGAAAACTTCACTCCTCTTATTATTTCTCTTTTACTATAGCGATTTATTTTTAGATAAGTGATCAGAGTCTTTAACAGAGTTATTTATAAACGCAGTAACTTTGAAATCAGCTCTGAACGTTACTGTCAGTGTTTAAAAACTAATTATGATTAATAACGTGTTGAATGAATTTGGTAAGAATGGTATTCTGTTTTTTTACATAATTGATTCAGATCAGCACTTTGTAGCATGTTCGCGACTTGGTTGATTCAGATCGGCACTTCGGAGCCTGTTCGCGACTCGGTTGATTCAGATCGGCACTTCGGAGCATGTTCGCGACTCGGTTGATTCAGATCGGCACTTCGGAGCCTGTTCGCGACTCGGTTGATTCAGATCGGGACTTCGGAGCCTGTTCGCGACTCGGTTGATTCAGATCGGCACTTCGGAGCCTGTTCGCGACTCGGTTGATTCAGATCGGCACTTCGGAGCCTAGCTGTTCGCGACTCGGTTGATTCAGATCGGCACCTCAGAACATGTTCGCGACTCGGTTGATTCAGATCGGCACTTCGGAGCATGTTCGGGACTCGGTTGATTCAGATCGGCACTTCGGAGCATGTTCGCGACTCGGTTGATTCAGATTCAGGCGAAGACTCAAGTGCAGGCAGATGGGAAGACTTTATTTATACATCACCAAAATAAACAAAAACACAACTGAAACCAGAGGAGCGTTCAAAGATACCAGACATAGACTGAAGTCAGATTCCCAGTGAAATGCTCTCAGACAGCAAATGCAATGAGTTTAAATTCATTGTAATTAAGTAAATGTTTTAATAATTTTAAAAGTTTTAAAATTGCTTGTTTTATTTTTGTTATAATTTTTCTTTGTGATTATTTGTATTTTTATGTAAATCACTTTGAATTACCATTGTGTATGAAATTTGCTATAAATAAACTTGCCTTGCCTTGCCTAGTGTGTTAGTGGGCTTATACACACACACACACACACACACACACACACACATACACACACTACCGGTCAGAGTTTGGGATGAGTGATCGGAGTCTTTCATAGAGTTGTTTTATAAACGCAGTAACTTTGAAATCAGCTCTGAAAGTTCCTGTCAGTGTTTAAAACCTAATTATGATTACTAACGTGTTGAATGAATTTGGTAAGAACGGAATTCTGTTTTTTTACATAGTTGATTCAGATCGGCACTTCGGAGCATGTTCGCGACTCGGTAAATTTTTATCCTTTCTTTTTTTATAAGAAATTGTATTCTTTATTAGATTTTAGAATCTTTTTTTCAGGATGTGTTAAATTGATAAGAAGTGATATCAAATATTAATATTGTTAGAAGATATTTATATTTGGAATAAATGCTGTTCTTTAAAAAAAAATATACATCGAAGAATCCTGAAAAAAGTATCGCAGATTCCAAAATAATATTTGGTAGCACAACTATTAATAGTTCTAATAATAAATAATCATATTTTCATGATTTCTAAAGATCATGTGTCACTGAAAACCGGAGGAATGATGCTGAAAATACAGCTGCACATCACAGAAATAAATTATATTTCAACGGATATTAAAATAGAAACCATTATTTTATATATTTTATTTTGATAATTTAGAATTAATACTGGAATACAACCTGTTTTTGTTTCAAACAGTTCATTAAACAATAATAAATGAAGTACCTGAAGCTGACAATGAAGTAAATGTATAATAATTAGCAAAGATTATTAATTTAGCGCTGTAAACGCGCGGAGACGCGCCGCGGAGCGTCAGACGCGCGTGAGGACCAAACAGCAGAACAGTAGGAACCTTCACTCCTCCTATTATTTCTCTTTTACTATAGCGATTTATTTTTAGTACGTGATCTGAGTCTTTCATAGAGTTGTTTTATAAATGCAGTAACTTTGAAATCAGCTGTGAACGTTCCTGTCAGTGTTTAAAAACTAATTATGATTAATAACGTGTTGAATGAATTTGGTAAGAACAGTTTTCTGTTTTTTTACATAGTTGATTCAGATCGGCACTTCGGAGCATGTTCGCGACTCGGTTGATTCAGATCGGCACTTCGGAGCATGTTCGCGACTCGGATGATTCAGATCGGCACTTCGGAGCATGTTCGCGACTCGGCTGATTCAGATCGGGACTTCGGAGTATGTTCGCGACTCGGTTGATTCAGATCGGCACTTCGGAGCATGTTCGCGACTCGGTTTATTCAGATCGGCACTTCGGAGCCTGTTCGCGACTCGGTTGATTCAGATCGGCACTTCGTAGCATGTTCGCGACTTGGTAAATTTTTATCCTTTCTTTTTTTTTTATAAGAATTTGTAGCCTATTCTTTATTAGATTTTAGAATATTTTATTCAGGATGTGTTAAATTGATAAGAAATGTTAGGCTATTAAAGATGAATAATGTTAGAATAGATTTATATTTGGAATAAATGCTGTTCTTTAAAAAATATTATACATCGAAGAATCCTGAAAAAAGTATCCAGATTCCAAAATAAAATTTGGTAGCACAACTATAGTTCTAATAATAAATAATCATATTTTCATGATTTCTAAAGATCATGTGACACTGAAGACTTAAAATACAGCTGCACCTCACAGAAATAAATTATATTTTAAAGGATATTAAAATAGAAACCATTGTTTTATATATTTTATTTTGATAATTTTACATTATTACTGAAATACAACCTTTTTTTAAACAGTTAATTGAACAATAATAAATGAAGTACCTGAAGCTGACAATGAAGTAAATGCATAATAATTAGCAGCAAAGTTATAATTTTTCTTTGTGATTATTTGTATTTTTATGTAAATCACTTTGAATTACCATTGTGTATGAAATTTGCTATAAATAAACTTGCCTTGCCTTGCCTAGTGTGTTAGTGGGCTTATACACACACACACACACACACACACACATACACACACTACCGGTCAGAGTTTGGGATGAGTGATCGGAGTCTTTCATAGAGTTGTTTTATAAACGCAGTAACTTTGAAATCAGCTCTGAAAGTTCCTGTCAGTGTTTAAAACCTAATTATGATTACTAACGTGTTGAATGAATTTGGTAAGAACGGAATTCTGTTTTTTTACATAGTTGATTCAGATCGGCACTTCGGAGCATGTTCGCGACTCGGTAAATTTTTATCCTTTCTTTTTTATAAGAAATTGTATTCTTTATTAGATTTTAGAATCTTTTTTTCAGGATGTGTTAAATTGATAAGAAGTGATATCAAATATTAATATTGTTAGAAGATATTTATATTTGGAATAAATGCTGTTCTTTAAAAAAAAATATACATCGAAGAATCCTGAAAAAAGTATCGCAGATTCCAAAATAATATTTGGTAGCACAACTATTAATAGTTCTAATAATAAATAATCATATTTTCATGATTTCTAAAGATCATGTGTCACTGAAAACCGGAGGAATGATGCTGAAAATACAGCTGCACATCACAGAAATAAATTATATTTCAACGGATATTAAAATAGAAACCATTATTTTATATATTTTATTTTGATAATTTAGAATTAATACTGGAATACAACCTGTTTTTGTTTCAAACAGTTCATTAAACAATAATAAATGAAGTACCTGAAGCTGACAATGAAGTAAATGTATAATAATTAGCAAAGATTATTAATTTAGCGCTGTAAACGCGCGGAGACGCGCCGCGGAGCGTCAGACGCGCGTGAGGACCAAACAGCAGAACAGTAGGAACCTTCACTCCTCCTATTATTTCTCTTTTACTATAGCGATTTATTTTTAGTACGTGATCTGAGTCTTTCATAGAGTTGTTTTATAAATGCAGTAACTTTGAAATCAGCTGTGAACGTTCCTGTCAGTGTTTAAAAACTAATTATGATTAATAACGTGTTGAATGAATTTGGTAAGAACAGTTTTCTGTTTTTTTACATAGTTGATTCAGATCGGCACTTCGGAGCATGTTCGCGACTCGGTTGATTCAGATCGGCACTTCGGAGCATGTTCGCGACTCGGATGATTCAGATCGGCACTTCGGAGCATGTTCGCGACTCGGCTGATTCAGATCGGGACTTCGGAGTATGTTCGCGACTCGGTTGATTCAGATCGGCACTTCGGAGCATGTTCGCGACTCGGCTGATTCAGATCGGCACTTCGGAGCCTGTTCGCGACTCGGTTGATTCAGATCGGCACTTCGTAGCATGTTCGCGACTTGGTAAATTTTTATCCTTTCTTTTTTTTTTATAAGAATTTGTAGCCTATTCTTTATTAGATTTTAGAATATTTTATTCAGGATGTGTTAAATTGATAAGAAATGTTAGGCTATTAAAGATGAATAATGTTAGAATAGATTTATATTTGGAATAAATGCTGTTCTTTAAAAAATATTATACATCGAAGAATCCTGAAAAAAGTATCCAGATTCCAAAATAAAATTTGGTAGCACAACTATAGTTCTAATAATAAATAATCATATTTTCATGATTTCTAAAGATCATGTGACACTGAAGACTTAAAATACAGCTGCACCTCACAGAAATAAATTATATTTTAAAGGATATTAAAATAGAAACCATTGTTTTATATATTTTATTTTGATAATTTTACATTATTACTGAAATACAACCTTTTTTTAAACAGTTAATTGAACAATAATAAATGAAGTACCTGAAGCTGACAATGAAGTAAATGCATAATAATTAGCAGCAAAGATGATTAATTCAGCGCTGTAAACGCGCGTGTTGAGGGGCGGAGACGCGCCGCGGAGCGTCAGACGCGCGTGAGGACCAAATACAGTAGAACGGTAGGAAACTTCACTACTCTTATTATTTCTCTTTTACTATAGCGATTTATTTTTTAGATACGTAATCGGAGTCTTTCATAGAGTTGTTTTATAAACGCAGTCATTTTGGACTCAGCTCTGAAAGTTCCTGTCAGTAGCTGTGTCTGAAATCGCTCACTCTAATCCCTATAGTGTATGGCAGCTGAGTTCACTATATCAGGAAGGAGTGAACAAAAAAATAAGTGAACGGATTCGGACAGTGACATATAGCCTACACCGCGCGTGAGACTTGGAGCTGTTGCAAAAACATGCCATATGTACTACCTTTATTTTATTATGTACCTAATTTTAGAAAATAATAGCAATAATACTCAAAATTACTTTATATTGCAGTTATATACATCATCGATCATATTCATCGATGGTTATATAATTTTTTTTGTAATGCTTTTATGTTATTAATCATTTAATGCTATTAAAATAAATAAAATAAAAATAAGGTACTGAGAACAAAAATAAACACACATAAACAAGTTCATAATTATGTATTTATTATTTTTAGTATCTTGACACTCGCTCAAGCAGCGTTTTGAGCTCAGAAGATGGTTGTAGAGCGTCCTCAGGCGACCGTTAATTTTACATCAGAATACACTGTTATTAACGAAAAAATGTAAATTATCCACCAAATTATCATCATTTTTGTAAGTTAACAACGATGCCACCTCAGTAAATTAGTCAACTATTAAACTGGGTTATTGCCTACATAACATATTTTAATATAAATAATGTAGGAAAAACGTTAAAACAGAAATAATAAAGATGTAAACTTCATCTCTCATTCAAACTCGCTAGCTCTCTCGCTTCCAGCTCGACGCTACTCCGCATTGAATTGTGGGTAAAAAGTAGTGGACAAATGTAGGGAATGAAGTAGTTCACTCAGAATTTGGACAGTACTACAAAATGGCTGACACCCCGTATAGTGAACTATATAGTGGATAGGGAGCTATTTCGGACACAGCACAAGTGTTTAAAAACTCTATCAAGATCGCTAATGTGTCGTCATCATGACGTATTCCCAGTGGTGAACGCAAAGCATTTTGGGAATCCGCGGCACAAACATTAGGCGCCAGACTTCTTTGCATGGAGGTAAGAACGCAGTGTTCAAGATGCCGTCTACCTGCTGTATAAACTGCAATAGTCGTTCTCACGATAGAAGTGGCACGAAACTTAAGAACGGAATATCTTTTATCGTTTTCCAGCATGTATAGTAAAGCCATGTTTCAGAGATGACAAAAAGGCGCCGAATGGCATGGATAGTAGCGGTAAGGAGGCCAAGATTATCTTCGATAGCACTCCACCACACATGATGGCGTGTTCAAAGCATTTTCACAAAGGTAAGTTACAATTACTTTCTGTAAATTTTAACTGTTAACTAGCATGAAATGGCTAGAAAATTAGCTTAAGTTACCAATGTACTAAAGCGTAACGTTAATCAGTTTTAAATGTTGTACATCTAGGCTACATTGCAATTTTATTTGGTGACTGTGTTTGCAGGCAAACCTGCCTATGAATTGCTGGAGTGTGATCCTGCTTTGATTACAGGAATACATTAGTTAAAAAATATTAAAATAAAGTTGTTTTAAATTGTCATAAGATTTCACACTATTACGTTATTTTATTTTATTTTTATCCCTAGGGCTTGGGCGCCAAGTTGCATTCTGGGACGTGGCGGCCATATGTTGCCAGCTTCGCGAATGTAAACATACAGCAATTTGAACGAGAAGAGCAGAGTTGGGAGAAAGAAAAAAATGTTAAAATCGCGAAAAGGTTGTGGGATTTATAGGGATATGCTAAATAGGGATGCCAGGGACCGGTATGTGGACAAAATCGGCACTATTAACGGTTTGGATCCATATGAAATTCCCAACAAATAGTGGAGTACCGACGGAGACTTGTTGCCGCACTTTCGCATTACAGATATCTTCGACTACCTTGTTTGTTTTGTGAGCGCCTACACTTCAGAATAGTTCCGAAGCTACAAGTCATTGAAGTCTCATGTACAGTTCACAAATGGATGGGTTCAGGAGCTGCAAATCATAGAACCGGAACAGCGGCAAAACAGTATACAGTAATCCGGTAAGCTGTGGTCTAACGTTACCTAGCTGCTAGTTTAGTAACCGTTAGTGCTAACAACCATTTACACTTGGTTTTTTAAACATTTTTTCAAAAGTGTAGTTAGTAGCTGTCCACCCTCCCGTTTTTACGGGGTTCTCACGTATTTGAGCTGTTTTCCCGCTGTCTTCCCGTTTTAGTATTTCCCGTTAGCCCCTCCATCAGACCTGTCAAGTCTCTGTGTTGTTGTTCTGTTGCTACTCCTTGTCCTTCCAGCGAAACAGATGTTTTCAAAGCATCGTTTTTCTTACTTGAAAGCAACCTTAGGGCCGTTTCATAGTCAACGCATCTGTACGCATACGCGTCCCCGAGGCTATGCATCGTTACGCTTCGGCCGCCAATATGCGTCGGTGCGTAGCCAAATGTGTCGTCCTAGTTTTTGATACGCGACGCGCCGATTCACGCAATCCTAAATTCAAGTATATTGAACTCTTTTAGATAGCGTGGTTGTTGTGAATCACGATTTCACGCCAATCTGTAACTAAAGTCACGTTAGACCTAGCTTCACAAATTGCTTAAAGGGGGGGGTGAAATGCTATTTCATGCATACTGAGTTTTTTACACTGTTAAAAGAGTTGGATTCCCATGCTAAACATGGACAAAGTTTCAAAAATTAAGTTTTATGTTTGTAGGAGTATTTCTGTTCCAAAAATACTCCTTCCGGTTTGTCACAAGTTTCGGAAAGTTTATTTCGAGTATGACTCTGTGTGACGTTAGATGGAGCGGAATTTCCTTATATGGGTCCTAAGGGCACTTCTGCCGGAAGAGCACGCGTTCCCGTATAGCAGAGCACTGAGAGCACAACAGACTTCACTGATCAGAGCGAGAGCGTCGCAAAATGTCACAAAAGGAGTGTTTTTGGTTGCCAGGGCAAGACAACCCTGCACAGATTACCAAAGAAAAAACAGCATTAAGGGACCAGTGGATGGAGTTTATTTTTACAGAGCATCAACGGAGTTGTGCAAGTGTTTGTGTTTGTTCCCTGCATTTCGAAGATGCTTGTTTTACAAACAAGCCCAGTTTGACGACGGATTTGAATATCGTTTATTTCTTAAGGATGATGCAATCCCAAAGAAAAAGGGTCACGATCGTGAGTTGGAACCGCAGGCGGTGAGTAAAACTGCTTAAAATATCTCTGCCTCCTTGTTAGTGCGTCCGCCTCCCATCAGTACTACTCTATAGGTACTCAAGATTAACAGGATATTGAGTGAAAACGAGCATTTCACCCCCCCTTTAACGTTAGTTAATGCAGCAGTTTTATAGTACAAATTTTTGCTGTCAGCAGAGGGATAGCAACAAAAAGATGAATGTTGAAATTTCCCGTATTTTGGATGAATAACTCAATTTCCCTTATTTTCAATGTTGACTTAAGCTATATAAATTAATATTCAGATGTTAAGGTCTCCGTAGTCGGGCCTCCAAGCGGGAAAACGGTGTAAAGTTAATCCATTCTCATTTTATTTTACCCATGGCGATTATGTGTTGCGCTATTACACCCCACAATACAGCAGCGGTTGAAAATGGTTAAAATAGATTTTTAATTAATCAAATTAAGACACACAGATGAGAGGGAGTATGTCTAAACACTGCGCAGTAGTCAGAGTGGCAGTTAAGGAGGCAGTCAACGTGGCGGCCACGCCAAGTAATGATGTCACGACGCCCAAGCCCTATTAAATGCAGCCTTGGTGAGCAGAAGATGCTTCTTTTAAAAACGTTTAAAAATCTTACTGACCCCAAACTTTTGAACGGTAGTGTATGTTGCCCCCTGTGTATAGCTAATTTGGATTGCCTAGGAATAGAGGTTGTGATATGACATGATTTCTTTATATTGTTACTGTCAGACACTACACCTGCACCTGAGATGGAAGGTCCTGTGAATCCACCCCCATCGCCGGGCACTGTCCACAACACTGGTGTTGGCATAACATTCACCTTGGAGATTGAAAATGTTTCTTTTTTGAGACCCCAGGAGCCCAAATTCAGACCCAGAACAATAAAACCCACAGAAGAGGTGGGAGTTCAAAGGAGGATTCTTTATATTACCAAACTGCACAGAGAGGAAGAGTAGATATGATCTGCAAGATTAACCACAATCTGATGTGATCTGACCAGCTCAGAGAAAACCAGTGTTGAGCTTCTGCAAGAGCTTTTGAAGCACAGCAGCTGTGGTCGAAGAGTTTTCGTGTGTTTGGAGTGGGATCGCGAATCATTTTAGTCAGTTCGGAGTTCGAAGCGAGATCGCGAATTATTGAGTCAGTTCGGGATTTTGGAGCGGGTTCACGAATCATTTGAGTCAGTTTGGGGATCGTGAATGATTTGAATCAGTTTGGGAGTTTGTATAGCGGGTTCGCGACTCATTTGAGTCAGTTTGGGAGTTCGGAGAGAGATCGCGACTCATTTGAGTCAGTTCGGGAGTTCGGAGCGGGTTCGCTAATTATTTGAGTCAGTTCGGGAGTTCGGAGAGAGATCGCGACTCATTTGAGTCAGTTCGGGAGTTCGGAGCGGGTTCGCTAATTATTTGAGTCAGTTCGGGAGTTCGGAGCTGGTTCGCGAATCATTTCAGTTTGGAGCAGGTTCGCAAATCATTTTAGTCAGTTTGGGAGTTCGGAGCTGGTTCGCGAATCATTTCAGTTTGGAAGTATGGAGCAGGCAGTGTTGAGTACTCGAGACTCGGACTCGGTCTCGAGACCGTATTTTAATGGTCTTGTCATGGACTCGTGTGCATTTTGACTCGGTATTGACTCGGACTCGAACATATTAGGAATCGGACTTATGCCCGAGTCCAACGAGTCCCAATCAAAATATTTCATGATTATTACTGTATGTTAATGTTTATTTAAATTGATGTATGTTTGAGACATCCAATGACTGGTGATTTTCTTTTGACGTGAGACGTTAGGCCAGCGACACACTGGATGTGTGGCGCAAGCGTCTCAGCTGCGTGGCGTGTCTGTTTTTAATTCGGCTCCCATGTTAACTGTTAACAGGTTAGATCTTGCAGACTGCCTGCGTGAGACGCGCGGAAAACCCGTGCATGCTAGAAATAGAACCGATGCCTATTTTTCACGCGACACGCATGCATGTTGGAAGCGTTTCCAGGCAAAATATACTAGGAAAATATGTTTATATGTCATTTTGTACACAAATACATATTAATTCATGACATTTTGATATTTGAAAGTCTATAGTTTGGCATGAATTCAGATATAAATGTAATTTAAAAAATAAATTAATAATGAACGATTTTCAAATATTGCACCTGTCAAACATACTCTATACTGTTAATGGTGTCCTATCAGTAGGTGTGTTAAAAAAAAAAAAAAAAAAAGTTGATGTTGTCATGAAGACAAGAGCCTGGTCTGTCGGCGGTCTCCCTCTATGTCACCTACAGCAGCAGCCGCGTGCAGGCACGCTTCTGGTGTGTAAACACAGAAAATGCGAAGCAGCCACCACGCTTCTGGCACGCAGCAGAGACGCCACGCAGCCGGTGTGTCACCGGCCTTAAGTTACCCTCCTGCCATCCGCCTGTAGTGATCCCGCTTTCCAGAAAGCCACATTGCTACATTATTTCTCTCAACTGACTTATTTTTACAAAGTAGGAAAAATTGTTAAAGAAAAAAAACAAATATCGTTTAATTAAATTATATAATGAATAAAGACACAGACTGACTGTCTCAACACTAAACATCTCCACCCAAAAACATGTCTGACAGAATGCATTGAACTTATATGGCATTTCATCCAGCTTTCTTCCCCTGGCACATACACACTTTTGCAAGAAATTTTCCTGGACCGTCAGTCGGCTCTTGTGTGTATGCCCTCCGTAACTAAAAAAAACTTCGACTAGTGTGTATTTTACCCTGCATTAAAACGCACCATCCAGGGAAATTAGCATTAGATTAGAAAGTGATAAAATGGTAACTGTTGTCAGTCCCCGCTTCCTCTGCACCAGTAGAGAGTGTTTTTAGTTGGGGTGGATTGATCATGAGACCACATCGTGCTTGGTTGGGTAGCAGGATGGTCTCCTCACTTATTTTTTTGAAAAGTAATTATGCCCATCTGTAATCTTCACAACATCTAAAGTGCACATAATCCAAGACATTGTAAGGATATTAGCAGTCATTAGTTAAGCTTCAAGGTTAAAAGTTATGTAAAAGCTGTTACAGTTGAACATTTACAGGTATAGTGGTACGGTAATGTTACTTGTACTAGAAAGGTTATATGGATGTGTATAGTGGTACAACGATGTTATGTGAAAATGAGCACTTAATATTGACAAGTTACAATTCATAATACTAATAAAATTACCTTTACACCACATACTATGTGGCCCTTTTACCCTTTATTGTTTCCACCAAACATTTTACATACTCTTGAAGATTTCTTTAGGTCTTGTCAAAGATCCAATCTCTCTGGTCTCGGTTTTGACTCGGACTCGACCCTTTCTGAACTCGGTCTTGACTCGGACTCGACCCTTTCTGAACTCGGTCTTGACTCGGACTCGACCCTCTCTGGACTCGATCTGGACTCGGACTCGAATGAGCTGGTCTCGACTACAACACTGGGAGCAGGTTTGTGAATCATTTGAATTAGTTTGGGAGTTCGTAGCGTGTTCGCGAATCATTCGAGTCAGTTCGGGAGTTCAAAGCGGGTTCGCGAATCAGTTTAGGAGTTCGGGGCTTAAATCATTTCGGTCATCTTGGGAGTTCGGAGCAGGTTCACAAATCATTTGAGTCAGTTTGGGGTTAGCTGTATATGGATAGGCATTTTTAACTAGTTTAGTAGCTAGTTCTAATAACGTTTTCCATGCGTTTATGTGTGAAATGTGAAATCATATTTTTTGTTTTAATGATGTGCCTAGTATATTCAAAAACTAAACAAATCGTGCCTAAAAAGTGCATACATCTCCGCTAATATAAAGTTACATGTTGAAGTCATACTAGTGCACGTGGCGCGTGTGCATTTTTGAGTGCGTTCTTTCACTTCATTATACGGTGTATTAAAGGGTTAGTTCACCCAAAAATGAAATTTATGTCATTAATAACTCACCCTTATGCTGTTCCAAACATGTAAGACCTCCTTTTATCTTCGGAACACAGTTTAAGATATTTTAGATTTTTGTCCGAGAGCTCTCAGTCCCTCCATTGAAGCTGTGTGTACGGTATACTGTCCAGAAAGGTAAGAAAAACATCATCAAAGTAGTCCATGTGACATCAGAGGGTCAGTTAGAATTTTCTGAAGCTTCGAAAATACATTTTGGTCCAAAAATACCAAAAACGACGACTTTATTCAGCATTGTCTTCTCTTCCGTGTCTGTGTGAGAGAGAGTTCAAATCAAAGCAGTCTGGATATCCGGTTCGCGAACGAATCATTCAGTTCATCAAATCGTTGTACTGTTTGAGTTCATGCATTATTCCGGGATATTGGTTTGTTTGAACTCAGAGGGAGTGTCAGCCACATTAAAAAAAAAGTTAAGTCTTAAGTCATTTGTGGATTAATGCGTATTGGAGATGCGAACCATTTAAAACGATTCAGTTCGATTTGGTGAACTGAATGATTCGTTCGCGAACCGGATATACTGCTTTGATTTGAACTCTCTCTCTCACGGAAGAGAAGACGATGCTGAATAAAGTCGTCGTTTTTGCTATTTTTGGACCAAAATGTATTTTCGATGCTTCCAAAAATTTCAACGGACCCTCTGATGTCACATGGACTACTTTGATGATGTTTTTCTTGCCTTTCTGGACATGGACAGTAGACCATACACACAGCTTCAATGGAGGAACTGAGAGCTCTCGGACTAAATCTAAAATATCTTAAATTGTGTTCCGAAGATAAAAGAAGGCCTTACATGTTTGGAACAGCATAAGGGTCAGTTATTAATGACATCATTTTTGGGCTAACTAACCCTTTAAAATGCATTTATGAATGCATGTGAATGATCACAAAATCCAAGATATGGGGGTTAGAAAATATATATCATTTTATGTAGTTAATCAATATCACACGAAGAGTGCAATTTCAGTTTTTCTCTAAAAATCAGCATGAATAAAATGTGGTATTAAGTTACTACAAACAATAATTTAATTACAAATACAAAATGCTGCAGAATAATATAATATATGAATGAATAAATGCCTAAAGAACCTTTGTGCCAAAAGGGTTCTTTCTTGTCATTATAGAACCTTTTTAGCATAAAAGGTTCTTTGGAGTTGAGTAAAGAACCCTATGGTTCTATATTGAACCCCAATTAACCCTTTTTTTAAGAGTGTTGTCCAGTGTTGGGACGCAGTTACTTTGACAGTAACTAATACTGTAACGCATTTCTTTTTAAATAAATTAACTCTGTTACCGTTACCATATGGTGCATTGTCCGTAAACACAAAGACACACCGGGGGCTTGTTTCCGTTTATTCAAGTATGTGTGGCAGTCATGGTGAGTCAATGCGAGCACATAAGTATCAGATAGTTATTGAATTCTGAATAAGAGAAAAATGTATTATTTCTAAATAGTGGTGTTTTAATTAAATCCCAAAGCCCCAAGTGATCACGGGTTTAGAGTCTGAACAAATTCAACTCATTGCACAGGTTCTGCCAAGAGCAGACATTCACACAACATAAGCATTAACATGAATGTGAAAAACAACATGCTCAAACATGGCTAAATGGGATAATTTCACAAAATTGTGTCAAAAGGCACATTTATAGTGCAGAAGAATTGATTTTGATAAATAGGTTTACAACTTTTTGTGACGAAACACGTTCACAAAGTTTTATTGTAAGGTGCATTTTGTAAGACAGATAATTGCATTGTAACAATGGGGCCATGAATAGGTTCTTCTTTCACAGAATACAAAAATAAATGATTAAAACAGTCAGGCGGAGTCTGAGGAATGCTGAAAGTTTAATAAAAGAAAGGAAAAACAAAAATACAGGTTTAGTAGTAGCAATTGAGTAAAATGTGTTAAACTTCACATCTAAATCGCTAAGACAGAACAACCAGGATTTATGAATGTGCCAGCTTTCAATACTACTTTAAAAAGAGAAAAACCCCAGTCTAACAATTTTTTTTAGAAAAAAACAACAAAAAGTTAAATATAAATGCACATGGCTGAACACAAGAAACCACGAACATAGCATAAGAGACAGATGAAGAGATATTTCGGTTTATTTCTTCGTTCCGTTACTCTGCGCTTTGGCTTTCTCCTTTTCCAAATATTTCTGATGGGAAAAAGAACATTTGTTTTCGAACACGAACAAAACAACAAGAACACTGAACAAGGACGAATAGGTCAGTGTAATAATGCAATTAAAAAGACAAGTAAATCAACAAGCTACAATACATAAACTAGATAATCTTATGCTTTAACAGTCAGTGCATTACAAGTGACAGAATGTTAAATAACCATCATATTAATGAGGATGGAAATAATTATCACCTTAAGTTTATCATAGTGTCCTTGGCTGCTGCAGTGGATCTTCTTAGCGGTGTCTTCATTGGAGTAAAACAGAAAGCAGACTCTGCAATAGTATCCCATCTTCACAAACTCCACACCTGAAAAGGGTCAAATGGGATTCATTAAGAGACTTCTTCCAAGCAATCTATCATGACTAGACTGCACGAGGGAACAAACAGTGATCAAAGGCCAATATTTTGGCCCTGATTTAGTGCCCTATTTATTTTGAGATTTGGATCTGTATTTAGCAGACTAAATCCATAGCTTGGTTATGTCAAAGCTTGTTATTTCTTTTCACAAAAGCAAAGTTATCTTACCCACTGGGACATTAGGATCATATTGCCCAAGAGTAGCATGGCTAATGTCGAGCTTTATTTCAGGCGCTGCTGTTGTAATAGGTTTTTCCTCGGTCTTCACGCTCTTCTCTGATTCAATAACAGGGGAAGCAGCAACAGTCTCTTCATCTTGAGGCTCCTGGGCAAAGGAAAGCAGAGGCTAAATTAAGTGCTGGCAGTGTGAAAGCATTTATAAGAATCGTATGGATCCAGTCTGGACTGAGATCACAGTCAATACAGGAGTCCACAATCCATAACACTTCCCCCTGTTGTCTCTGCCATCAAAATCCACAGACATGCTTGTTTAGAGCTGTTTTGTAAGCTTTTAACCCATGCTTGATCTGTGCATTTTTCTCTTCTGATCCAGGTGAGATAACTTCTTCACTGGAGGGAACGTTATTATGGATTATGGACTTTTGGTCATTTACTGGTTAATAACTTCATAACTGCATTTGTGCTTTATTTCATAAAATGTTAATATTATAATGGCAAATGCAAGTGTCTGATCATATATTACATACAAATACCAACTCTGACAACACAGTGTTTAATTATCCAGAAAGTGGTAGTGCTTTTGGACATACAAGGTTCCTGCCTGATATTGATATTGAAGTGATGTAATGCTACCTTTCTCCTAATCCGTTCCCATTGAAAAGGGAAATCTCACTTATGGATAGCATGCAACCCTCCAAAAGGAATGACAAACATACTATTCGTGTTATAAAGAAAAATACTGCGGTCACTCACTGGTTCAGTCTCCATATTCTGGTGCTCTGATGTGTCTTTGCTTTGTTCCTCCTCTGGCTCAATCTTCAGTTCAGCAAGGGTTTCTGCTGAAACATTTTGGCTTTCCTTCTCTTCCTGAATCTCCACATCCTCAGCTTTATCAGAGACAGGCTCTTCCACTTTCATCTTCTTGACAGAAGGTTCTTCCTCTTTCTTATCCTTACTTTTGCCAGAGGAGTTGCTCTGGGTTTCAGACTCTCCGGAGCGCTCCCTCTTGAGCGGCCGTTTGTCCTCAGGCTCTGGGCTTGGAGGTCTGTGTCTGTGAGAAGATTATATCGTCAAAATATATGCCATTCAAGATCCTTTGGGAAGAGAAAAAAGGCAATCTGAATTTCCAACTGACCCATGTTTGAGTTGCTTATATTTCCTGCTCACGTAGACAACTAGTCGTTTGCCTTCGAATTTAGGTCGATTTTCCTTGTAGGCCTCTGCCATTTTCTCAGCATCTTCTCCTCTCTCCATCTCAATGAAGCACTGAGCAAATATACCACAGATATCATTAAACCCATATTTATATCGCATGTGTATCCACCAGAAAGAGTGACAACTTTACATTACCTCACTGCGCAATCGATTCAGAAAATATCTCTTAATTTTTCCAAAAGGTTCTGCGATTTTCAGAAGCAATGCATCCGAGCCTTTGAAGGGTGGAATATTACGAACGTAGATGACTCTGCCGCTCTGTAGATATTGTACATAAACATTGGTGTTAGATTCTGCTCCTTTTAGATTCACAGGCAGGATTCAGGGAGAGTTCACCCAAAAATGTAAATGTGCTGTTCATTTCAACCAAGATGAAGATTTTTTGCTACAACTGTGGTCTTTGGTGATTCATACAATGCAAGTGAGCATATGCCCGTTTAAAAAAACAAAAAAAAACACGTATCAAGGAAGACAAAATGACTCTTTGTGGCTCCTGACGATATATACTGCGGTCTTATGAAGCGAAACAATCAGTCTGTGCAAGAAGATTATTTGGTGAAGTGGTTTAACTAGTTTCTTGCACAGACCGATCGGTTTGCTTCATAAGACCTCAGTATATATCATCAGGAGCCATAATTATTAATTTGTTTTAAGAAACGTACAGAATTCTATTTTTATGAATCACCAACGACTACTGGATTCAGCTAAAAATCTTCTTTAATGTTCTACTGAAGAAAAAAAGTAAACTATATCTTGGATGACCCGAGGGTGAATAAATTGACTGCAAATTTTCATTTTTTTGGGGTGAACTATCCCTTCAATAAGCCCAAGTCTCACCTGGATGGTTGGATAGGTGTGTGAATGATAAACCTTCACAGGCTTTCCACACACAGATGGTATGACATTTCCACTGTAAAAACTAGCCATTGCTCTTGCCTCTTGTTCACTGGAGAGCTCCAGAAAAGCCTAACAAAGATGACAAGAAAAAAAAATAGGCAGAATGACAAAAACATTCCCTCAGCTTGTCAATGCATAATAATCATTTATAAATGTACTATTAAATTATCTAGCATTGGAAATGTATGTGGATAGCTAGAGTTAAACTGCTGTGAGGTGGCCAGAACAAAACATCTGAGCTGTTACCTCAGGCCTTATGTCCAAAACCAGGTGCCGCACCACTTTACCAAATGGCTTTGCAAGAGCAAGGACTTCATCCAGATAACCGTAGCCACGTTTAAACCCAACAACATTTACAACTCTCAATCCCTACAATTAGAAAATACACAATCAGTAAATCAATGTTTAGCCATTAGCTGCAAACTACTAAAATACACTTTCAAGTATGTAACAAATAAGTGACTTACTCCACTATCCTTGGAGCTTCCTGAAACATACAAGATGAGATAAGGCATTATTTAAATGGATTCTTTGATGAATAGAAAATTTAACATAACAGCATTTGTATTTTGAATGGTAATGACCATTTTTTGGTAAATTAAACATTGATTTAAATGTTTGCGTGTCATGCTCTCTTCAGTTTGTTCTAGCTGGTTAAAACAGACAAAGTCAGAGAGCACTGACATTGAGATTCCACTGATAATGATTGTATCTTTATTTTAATTTATCACTGTAGACTCAATTGTCACGGACCACTGCTAAAGCCATCGTAGTTGCTCAAGTTCAGTACCTGATGTGTTTTTAGATTTGGACTTTGAGTCTTGTTTCTCAGCATCCTCCTCCTCCGCTAGCTCATCAAGAGTAACAAACTCATCTATATTCTCAGGAAAATCCACTTCGTTTTCACCCTCCTAGAAGCAGATACAGAAAGAGTCAACAGAACTGCAGGTTAAAACAGTGAAAAACATGCAATTTCTATGAATAATAGTAGCTCACTCTAAAAGAAGAAAAAAAAAGAATATTCACGCTGTGATGACTAGTAATAAGGGCTGTCAAGCTCCAAAGAGGACAAAGGCGGTGCTTGTTGCAAAGCACATTTGTGAATTATGGGCGGAGCTATCAAAACAGGGCTGTGATCCTTTTGGTTAGGGGTGTGTTTGTTTTGGTCATTTCCATGTCAACAGCATTTCTCAGAAATCACTTCTCTACTGTAATTGACTGTACCATATATGGTAAATAACGGTAAATGTTTTATTACTATAAAACTATAAAAAACAATTAAAGGACATTCCCAGAAGTCCCTACATTAAATTTTTAAAGGTAAAAAGCAAATTTTTTGTCATTCAAAAAGATTGGTATATAATCACTATTTCACTTAAAGAAATACACAGTTAGAAATGAAAATTACAGGCACGTATGACATTCTATAAAACTGGAAACATTGTAAAATAACTTTTTAACTGAATTTCTGGCAACCACAGTGGCCAAGTTTCCACTGTATATTTAACATTACTTTGAAGTTGCAGTGTACTTTTAATTAAGAGGGTGAGTAAATGATAATTAAAAGTTTTCAATGAACTATCCCTGCAACAAAGGATTAGGCAGTGTCATTTTTAAAGATTATGTGTGAAAGCTCCTGCCTGCTCTGCATTGTCCTCTTCAGCACCCTCATCTTCAGGTTGCTCTTCATTCTGTTCCTCAAGGTCTTTATTAGGATAATCAGAGGTGCTCTCCTCCTGCTCTGCTTCAGATGCTGCAGGTTCCTCCAGCTCAGTCCCTTCCTGTTTTTCACCAAAGTCCTCTTGGTTCTCTGTGGTTTCTGCATCATTGGAGGCATCTCTGGCTTGCTGCGCTTCGGGGTCCTCCTCATCCCCTACATTGGTGTCTTCAATATCTTCTTGTTCTTCAGTGGCTTGCTCTGGATCACAGGATAGTTCGACATCATCTGCTTCATCAAAACCCTCTTCGTCTCCATCGCGTGCTTCCATAACATCAGCTTCTTCGTCTCCGGACACACCGCCAAGGGCTTCTGCTTCCTTAGGCTTCGGCTCCTCTTCTTTGTCATCAGAGCTCTCTTTGGATTTGGAAGTAGAGGAAGACCTCTGGGACTTTGATGAAGGTTTATCACCCGTTCTGCTGGTGGCACTGCTGCTAGTGCTGCTGTTCTTACGGGGAGGTGGTTCCCTTACTTGTTCGCCCTTGCCTGGTGGGACCCTGGAACATTAAACAGATTTACGTCACATCTGATTTGGTTTCCTTTTTAAAGATACAAGCGTTTTCTCTGGATAAGAAGGACAACTTACGTTAGAGTCTTATACTTTGTGCAGATGTTAAGTCGAATGGATCTTTTATTGATAGTCAAAGAATTGATGGTGTAGTACTTCACCAACATCTCTGCATCCTCAGGATTGCTCATTTGAACAAATGCCTGTTTTAGAAGCAGTTAAAGTGAGAAAGAGTTCAGAAGCGATCACTGTCAATTACCCACAGCATGTTTGCAGTGTAAAATTAAGACAAATGTGGCCTCGCTGAGTTATATATCAGTTAAAAATTCTGATTTGTTAGCTTCACAAGACAAAAGTCCTGTCTGTATTGTCAACAACAATAAAAATATGCACGATCACTGCCATTTATTACTATATATGGTTATAGTGGAACATATGACTAAGTTATAATTTTTCCATTCACAAAATGAAGGCAATGAACAAAACAATGTGGAGAAAACGCCTGGATTATTTTCAACTACGTTAACAGTATTTCACTTGTTTTTGGAGATGTTTGAGCTATTATTTCTGTAGTAAAAAAAAAAAAAATTGAGAGAATAATGCATGTGTATCTTTGAATGCAATATTAAGTCAGAATATCAATGTTAAACGATATGAATGAAGTTTTTGTTGACGCTTTGTTTTAAAATGATTTTCCTTCGCTATAAAACACATTACCGAGATAATTGTTTAGTTTTACCCATCCCTAAAAGAGATCCGTGAACCAGGATGTATTTTAGAGATGCATGCTGCATACGTATCTTACCTCATCGTTTAGAAAGAGATGTTTCTCAACTGTGCCAAATCTACGAGCAATTGTGAGGAGCTCCATTTTCTTCTCACCACCTCGTGGTAAATTGGAGAAAAACACCACCTGGCTGACTCCTCTCTTCACAGGCCTAGTTTCTCTGTCCGACCTTCCACTTTTCTTTATTGATAAAGCAAATAAGCTTTATAGAACTGATTGGTTGATTTTCTTAACTTCTTTCCATTGTTAAAAGAAACATTCGTACCTCGATTGCCATCAGTTCCTTTGACAAATAAATGTGTATCTCTTTCCCATGCAAAATGGCAGGTTTGCGTTGGTAATAATTAGCCATGGCCAAAGCCTCCTCATGAGTCTGCATCTCCAAAAAAGCCTTTGAAAAACACCAAATGATCAATGTAATAAATCAGCTTTATGCCATTATGCACTCAAACCAGATTGCAATTACAGTGCATACGAATTCCAAACTGAGGTAAAATTACATTGTAATGACCTTTGATCTTGAATGAGTGTTCATATATGTACAGAACCTACCTTGTTATTCAGGATTAGATGTTCACAGATGGTGCCAAAGGGTTTTGCCAAGGCAAACAGGCTGTTTGGTGACATTGGTTTCCTTTCGTATTTTGCCACGACAACCCTACTTCTTATCTTAAACAAAAACATTTATAAGTGTACAAGAACCAAGATAACCATCAACAGATCCCAAAAACATCTCAATTATAATATATCAGTATATTAATTGTGGGAGCATTTTCAGTGCAACAGAGCTGATGGACTGATTTTAAAGGTGCAGTATGTAATAACTGACAGATAGCAGTTAAAGTGGGTACTGGAAATCCTACATTTCAAAGTAGAATAACTGACTGTAGCATTGTCATCAAGTATGTGAACATTAGAACATTAGGATGTAACGATTCACTCAACTCAAGATTCGATTGAGCATTTTGATTTTACGCTTCGATTCACGATTTTTAATTTTTTACAAAATGAAATGTAAGACAAATTATAAATTCAAGGCATCTTTATTATTGCTTGGACAAAATGCTGCGCATTTCTTTGTGAAATTGTAATATAACATTATAACAATATACTAATATAGCACTTGCATATTAACACTCTTTTGTTGTTTTCTTATTGCTTTTATTTTCCTCATTTGTAAGTCGCTTTGTCTAAAGGTATCTGCTAAATAACAACATTTAAATATGTAAATGTAAATAACAAGTCCCAAATCAAATAATTAACACAAATACAATAAATCTCTTCATATAAACAAAGGCTTTTTCTTTGCTCTTTGCATTTAAAATTAGAGGCAACCACTGCATTTCAATCACGATCCAAACAAAGATGCTGCATACATGCAACATGAGCAGTTTTTAATCTAAATTAGATTGTATAATTTTGAAATCTGAAGCAAAAACAGAATGGTTTGACTTGAGTTTTTTGAAACTATACATAAAAATATCTGCATGAAACAGAGAGCAAACGAGCTGAACGAGACGCAGATTCACTTTCTGCCAGCAGGTGGAGCTTAAAGCGTTTCCTTGGTTACCACTGTAAACAAAGCAGTGCTGCACTTATGAACTTTAATATGCATTACACAGAGGCAAGAGGAAAAGGAAAAAATACCATTCTAAACTTTTCAAAAGACAGTAAGTTCCCCTCAGACATACATTCCTATAAACTCCTACCCCTAAATGAATCACGATTTGTCTAGCATCTGTTTTGAATCGTCACATTTTAATAGCTTGTTAACCGTTACATCCCTAGCAAACATACTATGGTATTTTATACTTTAATGCAGTCAAATTACATACAGCACTTTCATAATTTTAACAAAACTTTAGTACATTATTACCTTGGGTAGTGGTGTTGAATAGGAATTCATTTTACTTGTCATTCCCATACTGGAACTAGATCCTGAAAAAAAGTGATTTAAATGACCCAAATTAGCCCGTGCATCAAAGGAAAAGTTCACCGTATTGTTTTGTGTTAAACCCACAGGAAGACAAATAGAATCCAGATTGCTCAAGTACAGAGAATGAAAGTGGATTTCTGATTCAGCAAAATTATTTGCTTGTAGACAGATAGCAGAAAGGATGTCCGCTGTGGAAAGTAATTGTTTTAGACCAGACTACATCCTCTCACTGATTTATTACCCCAGTTGGAGCTCATCCCTGTACTTCGTAGACCGGCACCAATTGGAGCTGCCCCCAACAAGCCATCTGAACGACTCTTCGTGTCCAGGGAAAGGGACGTCGACCTGAGAGGAATTTATTTTTAATGCTCTAAAACAACTATTTTATTCATAAAAAGCAGGATGCATCATGATTATGAAAGAAGTGTTTGGAAAAACTACTAGTAACATACTTGTGACTAGAGGGCAATTGAGGATCCCAGTCCGGGTACCTATGAAACGACAGGAAAAGGTTTAAAGCTCCTTGAAATGCTGAGCTCTTAACGTTGAACACTTGAATGACAAATTCAGTTTTAAAGACTGCAAGAGCAAAGGTTAGCAATCATGTCTAGAAGTCATACATGACAACTTTTTAATGCTAAAAATTACAGGAACTCCTATTTGATAATCATATCAGAGGTTACATTTTAGGTTACAAACAGTCATGTTCTTTTGGTTATTGCTACTAATATACCCCTGCGACTTAAAACTGGTTTTGTGTTACATGGTCACATTTGTATTTCAACTGTACTTTTATATTAAAAGTAGACTTGAAAGACTGCAATTAAATAAGTAAAAAGTTAATAAAAGGCTCATCTTCATTAAGCAATTTGGAGGGGCCAACTTTGATTCATATTAAAAATCACTAGAGGGTAAATTTAAAGGTTCCATTCACCCCAAAATACTGTCACTTCATGGAAAGTGATTATAAAGTGGAATTCCACCTCTATTGGAGGCCAAATTTAGTCTTGTTTCTAAATGACACGTGTGAATGAACAGTTTATCAATTTTCAGAAGAGTCCACTTACATTTGCAGAAGGACTCTGCGGTTTTCCGAGTGACGAATCCCATTCGTGTGTTGCGTCCATTCCTTCACAAACACAGGAAAGGATTAAAAAAAATCTAAATATACTGAAACAACATTGCTTGTAAGTGACAGTGAATCAGCTGTGATTTCTAAACAGTTCAAGGCTTGACATCTGGTTCAGAGCTAACTTGACAAGCTGTCCTTTCTGAGTACTGGAATGGATCTGAAATAAGCTCGGCATACTATCTGTCCTAACTGGATCCAAGCATAAAGCCAGAGAGTCAGTAATAGAACTAACAACAGTTCATACTAGATTTTTTGTAAAGCAACTTGACGCTAAGCAAAACTAAGAGGTGCTGATTTAAATGCAACAAATTATGTTTAAAGAAAGTCTTCTTCAATGAGCAGGACTCAAGAAGAAGGAAGTGTGTGTGCAGAGGTCAAGCGGCTTGAATTACTCACCATGACAGAGTGCACATCAAAATCACAAAGGGAGCACACATGGGGAAACATGAGGGGCATGACTCCCAAGAAATCCTGCACTTTTCCCTGAGACGGGGTGCCCATTCTTCTCTGCATGAACATGTCGTCAGATGCCGATGACGTCGACATGCCAAGGCTGCGGTAGGAGTCATGGGAAAGATCAGAATACTGGCGGTCTCTGCCGCTACCGCTGCTGTAATCTAACATGTCGTATCCACGACCGGACGAGTCTTGCATGGAAGTATAACCGAAGTCGCCTTGCGAGCGGCTTTGAGCCTGTCCTCCGGAACGGTCCAATCTTCCGCCTTGGGAGCCGCCCCAATCGTCTCGGCCGCCTCTGTACGAAGTCTCAGAAGAAACAGTTGACATATCGCCAGCCATGCGGCGGCCGGTTTCCATCTTGCGGTTCTTAAGTTGCATGATAAGATGGGGCAAGGTCTCCACACTGATGTTCTCCTCTGGGACCTGCGCCAGCGCGTCCAGATCGGTGGGCGACAGGCCTAGGCTGGCGAACAGTTTCATGGTATTGCTAATGTGGCTGCCCGCCCGGCGGGACAGCTGAGAGTCGTGGTCTTTTACCTCCCCTCCACCCAAACCAGACATGCCATGAGACTGGGAAGAAGAGCCGTAGGGGTCCGAGTGCGTCTCGCCCATACTAAAGTTCAAAGTCTCGGCAGCTGCCAAAAGCCCACGGCCAACAGCAAAGCCTTTCTGAGCATCATCACCGGTCAGTTTCTGGGACATGACGGCGCTCTGGATGAGTGGAAAAAGAGAGGAACAAAGCGAATTTAAAAAGTCCCCAGAAAGACAATCCGTCGATTTTTAAGCCTGGATCGAGAAAAGAGAGCTCCTCCAGAATGAAACAGGTCTGCAGAAACACAATGGAGCAATGATTTCTAGCATGCTCGCGAAATGGTTAGCAGTGGCATAGGAAAGCAAGACAGTGAGCTCCACAAATCCATACAATGCAAGTAACAGAAGTCAAAATTATTTACAAATGACAGAGGTACAACATGGACAGTCTGATACACTGACCAAATAATGACGATTTAAAGGTACCATGAAGAGCAATAGTACAATAGAGTTTTGAAGGAAAACAGAGCCTGAATCAATTTTAGAGCCTTTAATGTGGATGGGAAAGAGAGGGAAACATTGCAGATTCTTGATCAGGAGAGAACCAAGGATATAGTGTTCATGCCTCTTAAGTTGTACTGCATGACCAAAAACTACAAATCAGAAATCCATGAAAGAAAACAAATTTGACTGTAATAAAGCTAATCAACTTTGGCGCATAAATGCAAAAATAATTTGGAATCAAAAGGTCTTGATAAAGCCAATGGTGGAACTCAAGTGAAACAAATGAGGGTCCAAAGATAGCCAGGTGTTTTCTGAACAAGATATGTATGCTCATCCAAAGAAAAGTGCAATTTTATACACATTAACTGTGACTTGAAACTGTGGTGTTTATAATGGAAAAGCCCAAATAGAAATCATCCAAAATAGAAAAAATATGAGCATAATGGTGTCTCATTTGACAAGCTATTTATTTGTATTATTTTATTCAAAAGAGTGTCATCTCTGTTTTTGGAAAGCTGAAATGAGAAAAGTGTGTATTATGAAACAGGCTGACAAGTATCAAAATCAAACCAGTGGCTATTGTGCGGCCAAAACACCAAAAATAGACCAATTTTCAATTAAAAACAAAAAACAAAACTGCTTAACACAGAGAAAAAATAAGTTCTGATGGGCTGTATGCATGAATGAAACGTACAGGGATATGCAAAAACAGGAGGAACTGTTTTTTTGGTTGGGGAAAACGTAATTAAAAACTAAAAAAATTGTTAAGAAAAGTATTTAACATATCTTTAAACCAAACTCATAACTCACAATTATATTTGTGACCACACCATTATAAAAAGTATAGTCCTGGTACTTGCTTCTGATTGGTCAGTACAGTTCCAGCCAATTATCACTGTGCAACATCTACCGCAGATATCTTTTTTTTTTTTTTTTGCATATAAATTATATATATATAACATACATTAGAGTGGAAAAATGTCACATAGAAAAATTATAATTACAGTTCTTCCCCTCACTACAGCCTGTAAGTACACAGAACTGTACCTTTGTCTTTTTTTCCCTCCTTTCAAATACAGCTGGCTTCAAATCAAAGTTTGTAATGTTGTTAATCACCTTATAGCTGGATTGTTTGGGGAAAAAATTATTGGGTAAAACAATTCCGTAACCATGAATGCTGAAAAAGGGAACCATTCACTGTAATCTGAGAAGTGCAGAGGATCTGTATGCATATTTTCGGATGTTTGAAGACTGTCTGAGCAAGTAATGCAATGCAAATTGATAACAACAGCAGAAAGGATGGTGGGAAGATATACTAAACACATTAAAATAGCTACAGCTGAAAAAATATTTGTAAAATAAATGTTTTAAGACACGATTTATGAAGGCTAAAGTTAGTTTGAAGGCTAAAATGATATGCATTAGTAAAGAGAATATATCAGCACAGCTAAAATCAGAACTGGAATCTGAGGCTTATTAAACATTATGCAAAATATGAATTAGAAACAATTGTGTAACCATGGCAATGCCACTGCTATCCAGATTCAGAGCAGATGAAATAAATGCACTATTACTACGACAATAACTTCCATTTCATTTTAGGACTGTATTCTTATATTAACCGCGAAATAGTGCACATAATTTATTTAGGCGAAGCATATAACGTTAAGTTAAACACAATGGGATGATAAAAAGGCACGCGACTAACGTGCACGACAAGGCCTTTACAGCAAACGTGCAATCTTTATCTAATAACGCTAGGCCAAAGTGTGCAACTCTGGTTCATCATAGTCTGTTATTACAATACAAGTGGTGTAATATCACATCTGTCACTCGAATGCACTGACTTACATTTTTTTATTTTTCTTCCCAACCTTTGGGTTGAAGTTCTTTCCGTCGCACAAAGTGAAACGCGAACAACAGCAAAGCTAACTGCGTGCGCACAGCGTGAAGGCGGAAACGACTACGAAATAGTTTTTCACTTCCTGTGTTAAATTTCAAAATGAGAGTCCTAGTTGGATTGTCAAAACTAATACCCAAGTTTGTATTTTTCGGAGGAGGTGTACATCATTAGCTTGACCTGAATAGCATGTACTCAGCATTTGTGCTTTAAACTAATAGCGTTCAGAAAAGAATATTCGTTAAAGGACAGTCAAGTCCTAGAATTGGTCTTAAGTTGAGGATAACGGTCAACCAAAAAAAAAAAAAAAAAAAAAAAAAAACGGTACTCATTGCTTATTGATGATTTACACCGAGATGTGACTGAACAAGTGCTGTGTATTCTGTTTCCCAGACTGATCCATTCAGTGTAAGTGTGCAGAGAACTAAGGTCCAGAGTTGTATTTGTGAACTGGCTCAACCGGTTACTTCCTGAGAACCGACTGAAATTAATTCAAGAATTGAACATCAACGTCATACATACAGTCCTACTAATGCTGGGAAAACAACATTTTTTTTTGTGTATTTTTGTTTGATACTAATACAATCTGTTCATTGCTTGTAATGTGTTATTGACCATTTTACTGCTTTTATTTTGAAATTATGTTTAGTCAGTGTTTGACTACAAACCTGATTTAAAAAAAGTTGGGACACTACAAATTGAGAATAAAATCAATTCAATGATGTGGAAGTTTCAAATTTCAATATTTTATTCAGAATACAACATAGATGACATATCAAATGTTTAAACTGAGAAAATTTATCATTTTAAGGGAAAAATAAATTGATTTTAAATTCCATGGCATCAACACATCTCAAAAAAGTTGGTACAAGGCCAGGTTTACCACTGTGTGGTTGTAATAAGTTGCAAATTGGTCCTTCTCTGGCCTCTTATTGCTACCTGTCCCAACTTTTTTGTAATGCGTAGCTCCAACGAAATCCAAAATGAGCCAATATTTGGCATGACATTTCAAAATGTCTCCCTTTCAATTTTTGATATGTTATCTATATTCTATTGTGAATTAAATATAAGATTTGTAAATTATTCCATTCCTTTTTTATTCACAATTTGTACAGTGTCCCAACTTTTCTGGAATTTGTATGGGTTTGTAGATAGAATGGAACTTAATGTATTACTAATTTGTAAAAAACAAACAACAAAAAAGTATTAATCACAAATATATTATTACTGTCTAAATAGTGGCTCATTAAGATGCGTCAAAGGATTAATGTACTTTAGTCATTAATCTTTGTTATTCTAACAACACTTTTTTATTTCAACACAGATTTTATTTAAACACCACTAGACTGTTGTGAATGAATGAACCTAAATGGTATATTCTGTCGTTGTGTTTTCTTGTTCTCAAATTATGCTTTTTTTCAACCCTTTAGTTTAATCGCTTATCTGCGTCTCCATCATAAACCCATTCATATATCCCATCCTCTTCCGCACAAGACTCGTGGTAGCAGGCCTTACAGTTGCTGCATCTGATCCACGCTTCAGAAGCTCTCGGATCGTCGCTCGAGCCGTGGTTTATGAAGCAGCCCCTGCATTTATAGGAGACGGCGGCTTTATTCAGTTCATTTTTTTGTTTTAAATGTTCATCATAAAGAAGGTATTCTGAGTTTCTTTGTAAATATGGTACTGTCTTTACACCCCTGTGACTCTTTTGTATGACCACAAAGTCTCTGAAGGATGCCACTTCAACAGCTGGAGGCTCATGAGAGCTGCTCTCGGTGCTGCAATGTGCAGCGTCTTCAGTGCATGGCGTGGTGCTTTCATGCCCAATGGAGGTAAACTCATTTATCGGGAACATTCCTGTTGTTCTGAACACATCCTTGGCTCTTTCCACAGTGGCGGTTTTCTTCCACGCTTCCATGAAAACAGAACAATGATGTGCTTCGGCCAACTTCATTCCCACACACTGCTGATTCCACTTGTGACTCGCTTCACACCAGTTGAGTTTGAGGCTCCTACACAGAGCTGGCTGCGGTGCAGGATAGCATATGACCTCCACATCGTTCTGCTTCATGAGATTGAGGAAGCTGAGGTTGAAGACGTGGCTGCTTTGGCCATCGAGGAGGAGAAGGTGGGGCCTGGAGTCATCTTTCGGGAGCTGTGCCACAAACATTTCCCCCCACTCAAGGAACAGCTCTGCTGTTATCCAGCCATCATCTGATGCTCTCATGCACATGTTTTCATTCATGCATTCATTTCTCACCTTGATTCCTTTAGAAATGATAAGTGGAGGAGCAAAAACACCACTGGCGTTGAATGCTGCTAGTATAGTTGAGGCTGTTTCCTCCTCGGTTGTGATCTGAATGCAGGGATCTTCTCTTTCCTCGACAGATTGATGAGAGGAGAACACATCTTGTATTCCTGATACATCACACTTCCAAATATGTGAAGGGATGTCTTTGATTCCCAAAGCATCCAGGGTGATTTTGTAAGTTGTGAACCATTTCCCCAGCTCTTCTTCATTCATTCTTGTAGCTGGTGATGTGGTCTCAGGTTTCTTTATTTTCAGCCCGGGGTTTCGCTTCATAAAGCCCTCGAACCAGTAATAGCCCGCCTTTTGCTTCTCTTCTGAAAACCCTCTGATGCCATTTATCTTGGCGAACTCGAAAGCAAGAGACTGGACATCAGTCTTCCTCAACGAGAAGCCTCTCTCTGAAAGCGAGGCGAGAAGGCGCGCTAACTCCCGCTCAGATTCAACAGGGATGAATGGCTTTCTTCCAGATGCATGCTCTGATCCCTCGATGAGGCCTTTCACGCGTCTCTGAAGGGTCGTTTTCGGCACGTTCCACTTCCTTGCCAGCAATCGTAGTGCAGGCTTCTGCCCGGACTCAGCCTGTGCTTTATACTCATCTATTGCAGCTTTCATTCGCTCCTCACTCCACTGATTCATCTTTAGACCCTTTCTTCCTTTAAACGCACTTTGCATTTCCATTTTTCCTTGAAAAGATAAAAGTTGGAATGTTGTTCAATTGGGTCTAATATTCTGGCATCCCTATTACTCAGCTAATATTATTATATTTTGTGCAAATACACCTTCTAGACTGAACTAGTAATCTTTTTTTTTTTTTATTAATTATTTGCTATATACACTCCCATTCATAAGTTTAGGATCAGTAAGATTTTTAAAAAAAGTCTCTCATGCTCACCAAGGTTGCAATTATTTGATCATAACTGCAGAAAATAGTAATATTGTAAAATGTTATTACAATTTTAAGTATGTGTTTTCTATTTTTATATATTGTAATGCAAAGCTGAATTTCATCAGCTATTTCACTCTCTCTCTCTCTCTGTGTGTGTGTGTGTGTGTGTATATGTATATATATATATATATATATATATATATATGTATATGTATAGAGAGAGAGAGATTATATGTTATCTTCTAACTATCTGACCAACAGTCTAATTCAAAGTACTCAAATCTTTTGACAAACATTTGACATTATTACATTAGCATCCAATTTAGCACAGCTACAATGGAATTATTAGAAAACATCAGGCTTATGATCCATGACACAGTAGTTCATATAAGATACTGAACGATCATGTTTCATCAGAAGAGTGTAGTGTCCCATATTAACAGATAGCTGCTGTCCCACTTTACCTAACACGTTAAGCTAAGCTAAGTGGGTCACTACTTTAAATATCCTTACAAATAATCAAACGCAATTGCCCATGAATTGATTATTTTAAAATCAGAAATACAAAATGAATCGTTTTCAAATTAATCATCATATGCAGGCTTTTACGCAGAGTATTCAGCGCACTTACCATGTGCTTGTTGTGACCGATTGTGTTGACGCTTGGCCACGCCCACCACCGTGATGTCAGGCGAATGAAAACATAGTAATTATTCATGAATGTTAAAATATGATTGGCTCTTGGTGTTTTAAGGGCACTCCAGCGTGATATGAATTTGACCCACTTTACCTGATGTCCCACTTTTCAGACATCAATGTAAATATAGGTCTGAAATGCAAAGATCTGGTTTCCTGCGGGAAATGCAGACCGGTTTACATTAAAGGCAGGTTATGAAATACCCTAATTAATAAGAATTCAATATTAGAGGATGGAAAGGCCATGCAGAATGTTTCTAAACGCCAAAATCAGTTTACAAGCCCTGACGTTTCTTAGTTATAGCATATAGCAGGCAGCATGGATAGTCCCAATAATGATGAAGATCAAGTATTTCAATCTCAGAAACAGTGTTTTTATTGTTAACTGAATTAAAAATTAATACAATTAATTAATTAAAATATAATTGCATTTTATATATATATATATATATATATATATATATATATATATATATATATATATATATATATATATATATATATATATATATATGTGTGTGTGTGTGTGTGTGTGTAATAAATATAAATTAATTACTTTATTAAAAATGGAAGATTTGGCAACTAAATGAAATAACCCATATTTTAAACAATTTTTATTAAATAGTAATAGGGTAAAACTTCAAAGACATCATTAATAACCCTACACAATATTAATAACACTTTTGGTCTGTTAAAAATGTTCCTTGAACTGTGCTTGCATGTAGTTTATTCTGTTAAACCATTCACACTTACCCGGACCTTTTTACTCTGCTTTGTAATTTTTGCTCTGCTGACCTTTTACATTATTGACCTAAACCACAATGACAGTAGGTATTAAACCATGCAATGTCTAAATTACATTATACTAAAAACTTCCACAGCTATCTTTTATAATGTAATGATTTGAGTTGATTCCTTTCAAGTAAAGCCCCATAAACAGTGCTTTAAGGGCCTGTATGCACTGGTACCGCCACTTCCAAATACAGCTCTTGAGCGTACCACCACCTCCATGCGCCCAGAACGTGCTTTAAGCTTACTGGTACGTTCATTTGGACATCTGTTTTAATTGAGGTTTTACACAAAAAATCATTTGAATCAGTTCGGGAGTTCGGAGCAGCTTCGCGGATCATTTGAATCAATTCGAGAGTTCGGAGCAGGATCGCGAATCATTTGAGTCAGTTCGGGAGTTCGGAGCGGCTTCGCGGATCATTTGAATCAACTCGAGAGTTCATAAGCGGGTTCGCGAATCATTTGAGTCAGTTCGGGAGTTCGGAGCGGGATCGCGAATAATTTGAATCAGTTCGGGAGTTCAAAGCGGCTTCGCGAATCATTTGAGTCAGTTTGGTGATCACGAATCATTTGAATCAGTTCGGGAGTTCGTAGCGGGTTCGCGAATCATTTGAGTCAGTTTGGGGATCGCAAATCATTTGAATCAGGTCGGGAGTTCGGAGCGGCTTTCGCGGATCATTTGAATAAATTCGAGAGTTATACAGGGTTCGCGAATCATTTGAGTCAGTTCGAAGCGGGATCGCGAATCATTTGAAACAGTTCGGGAGTTCGTACCGGGTTTGCGAATCATTTGAGTCATTTTGGTGATCACGAATCATTTTAATCAGTTCGGGAGTTCGGAGCTGTTCGCGAATCATTTGAGTCAGTTTGGAAGTTTGAATGCAGTAATGCAGTAGCTCTTTCTAAGGGTATTTTTTCAAAATCCTTTTGCACATTTTATTTATGTTCAGTAGTTCTTTCTAGCTCAAGCAAATCCACAAACTAATAAAAGGATTTATTATTAAGGTTGCCTGTTGACTGCTGTATATAAAACCCCTTCAATATCGCTGTTGTTACCTCAGGGGATGAGGGGAGTCATCAAAAAAAAAAAAAAAAAAAAAAAAATATATATATATATATATATATATATATATATATATATTTTTTTTTTTTTTTTTTTTTTTTTGTGTGGCTATAATAGAGTACCGGCACCTGTTTTGGACCACTTAAAGCACTGCCCATAAATAAATAAATAAATCATATATATTATTTAATGCAATTATATTTGCACATTTTATTTGCAATACAAAATGACAGCATAGTAATCTTATTACCTAGTGAATGAAATAAGTTACCTGTGAACTCCCAAGATAATAAATAAAAACAAATAATAATAATAATAATTGTAATTTGGACTGAAAAAAATAAACTGCTAAATGGTTATGTTGGTTAACTGGTAAACAATAACAACGTGCATTTTGCTTTTTTTGAAACGATGTCTTAACGTAATAATCAGTCATATAGCTTGAATGGTCTTTTATTGAACTGTAAGTCATCATCTCGTGAAGTCACCAGCAGAGGGCAGAATAACACTATACTGCAGCAGTCAGGTTCAAGTTACTCCGGTCGGCTCGGTTAGTTATTGAGAACATTTTTTTCCATTGGTCAAAATAAACAGCTCTCTCACACTTGTTCATGAGGTGCATCCTGGGATGATTTAAAATCATACTGAAGGAATATATAAGCGTTCACTGAAGCAGAAGTGTTTCAAGCTCATGAAACAATATGAATTCAGTGTAAAGTTTGCTCACCAGGCTGTACACTAATAAAGGCTACAAAAACATCTGAAGGTAAGATTAATTTGACATGCAAAGAGTGCTTCTCATCAGGACCTTTGTGGAGAAAATCAGGTGAAGAGGGTTAAAAAGCCCATCCTTCATCTCGCCTCTATAAATTGGGACATACCTCATCTATCCGCCTCCTTTATGTATTCATTTTGTGCATGTTGATTTGATTGCATGTTTAAATGAATATTCACATAGCTAGATCATCTCCATTATATATGGAGTTCATCCCACGTTTCCATTTCAACGACTGTCAACTTTAAACTGCCTATTTATACTGACAAACTCTCAACTAAGAACTGAGTAAAAAGAAAGAGCATTCTAGAGAAAGGCCATTTCATAGTATGAATAAATGAGTGAACGAACAAACAAATTATTACAATACTAGTATAAAAAATAACAAAAATATGTCAGCTATAATTATATTTGCAATACAATAATATAAATGTATAAATATACAGATTATATGAATATATTTAGGACATTTTTATGCATAAGTTCGTATACGGTTTTTGAAATGGCATACAGTTTTAAGCAGAAGTTATAATTGCAATGATATGTAATTTCACAATATATCTATTGTAAAACGGCTTTTATATTCCTCCCTAAAAGGAAGTGGCAACCTTTATGCAAATAACACATTTCCTTATATATTAAATTGATTGCATATTGAAAATATAGTGAATAATTTGTCTTACATTACAATATAGTGAATAATACAGAAGGAATTGTCACTTTTCATATTTAGAAACTGAAAGTAGTTTTATTTGTACATCAAGATTAAATAGACTTACTACATACACATAAATATTGTATAATGAGATAAAATGAGGTAGTTTGTGTGCTTAAACATATGCAATATTTATATGGGAACACATGCAATTTATGTATTTAAGGAAAATATTGTAATATATACTGTATTTGTGGAAGAGTGTAAGATTTCACACGCCATATTACCAAGACGCCCACCTGTCAAAATCCTAAAATTTAATATTGGTTTTCAGTAAACACAAAAAAAAAAAAAAAAAAAAAAACATGTAAACCCATGCATTAACTCATGAAGGAGAAATGAATAAATCGAGCATTAGATGGTGCGCTGAGGCTGGTGTGGTTAAAAACACAAAGCAAGCGAGTGGTCAGGAAAGTGTAAGGCAAGCCAATCTAAGAAGTCCCTCGTATGGTCATCCAGTGAAGTCCTTCTGATCCAGGCTGAGCTGAACAGTGCCCGGTCCATGGGGAGAAAGGAAAGAAATACTCACATTGTGGCCACTTTTTCTCTAATGTGTTGTTCCATTTAAAGCACACAATGGTATTATCCAAAAATAATATTTTCATTATAAATCCACAAGGGATGCACACAGGAGAACCGCAGTAGCACACACAATGGGAACACAAAAAAGCAACCACGACTGAACAGAACAGGGCGTATAAAGACCTAAACAAGTCAGAAATAGAGAGAAACACAACCAAACGTGACACACATTTACTATACAGTATGGAAATGCATTATATTTTCCAGTATATTCCCATAGATACTGCCAGAACAGTAGTCCACAATATGGGCTTCTCTGTGAGCGATCCTTAAATTCCTAGATTTGTTCCGTCTGGTCTTGAATGTTTGATTTCATCCTGCTTCGATGTGTATTACCCAGCAGCCTTCAGGACTCGTGCACTGTAAGCCGCTTGATTCTCACTATGGTAAAATCAATTAAATAAATAAATACTGTGCATTAGGAAATCAGCGTGAGAAAATCTTCAAAAGCCACTTCCCAGGAAGAGCTCACAGATTACATACCACATTTCAGAAATATTGTGAGATAAATGTGGGCCTTTTGACTTTTACACTCTCCATTCATTCTCTCTACAGCTGCTCACACACACATTAAAGATGTTCACTTGTTTGTGACCAGTTCTCTCCACAGTTGCTGCATGAACTGATGTCTTTCCAGTGACAGATGTGGCCTTAGAAAAGCACTACTTGATGTATCAAACAGCAGCCTCATAAAAAGACAAAAGCGAGATATGAAGAAAAACTGCTGCGTGTCAGACTCTGAAAGCTTTTCAAGCTCAGGTCAATGTTATAAACCTTCGAGAGGATAACAACAGCCTATTCAGTTTCCACTGCCTGCGTGCCATGCTGCGGAGTTACTCTTCCTGGAAAAATACCACATTTATTCAGAAAAGCACTGACAATACCTCAAACAATACTCAAGTCATTTAAGTCCATTCGACTCGATATGAGTCCATACAGAAGGGCAAACGGCCTGAGCTTGGTCGAAGACGAGGCTGACAGCCTGACAAGTCCTCGTAAATCATCTCATTACTGGATTTCTCCAGACTTCCATCTACCTGACTTTTTCAACTTGGACTTGGACTAGTCAACAAGACTTTGGCTTATTTCTTATTTCTCCCCACATTTAAAGGTTAGACTCATTATTAGCATCCCGCGAGAGACATGAAAGCTTAAATATGCAAAAAGGCCAACACGAATGAGCAGAGGTCCCACAAGCACATTAAGACGGGGGAAATAAGAAAAATAACCTCATCGCAGTAAGTAGCATTAAAATTTAAAGAGCTGCAAAGCAAACGGAGAGAGCTTCACACGGAGTCTCTAGCATGTGTGTTCGAGTTCGTTTTCCCGTCGGTTGACCGGTTCCCCCACTCAGACTTTGATTAAGCGAGAGCTCACTATTATCACACTTGACATTTGAGATGTGTAAATGAAGCATTTTGAGAATTTTACCTAAAAAAATCCAAAGTCTGTTCTCCAGGGCTGACGAGGGAGCACTTAACTCAGCAAGTCACTCCAAAATGCAATCAGGGGAAAAGACATTCCTCAGGCCTACAGATAATGCCTCCTGCGATCAACCGCGAAGCTAAAATAGTGATAATGGTCCGAGTGAAGTTTTTAAGACCATGCTCGAGATTGCGACTCGATTGCGTCACTGTATCTGTCAAAGTCTGAGAAAAACGGCCCGTTCTACAATTCAGAAAGAAACGCTTTCCATCTATTTAAATCTGACAGCACACCGACTTGGAAACATTGACTCGCTCTCGTGAATAAACGGCATAATGTCAAGGTGAAAGTTCAGAGAATGTGACTCAGGAGGTTACCGGGAGAGCTTTTAAAGCAGTTTATGGTCCATCAAATTGGTAAAGGGAAATAAGCTGTGGCACCGGCGAAGGTGAGCGAGGATCTGCACGCTCTGAACCTCATTACTGCTGGGATCACTGCCAGTCTGCTGTTTTTCACATTGATGAATAATTAAATGCTGGGCTTGATTCTCTCAACAAGAGAAAAGGTACATATGGGGTGAATGTAAAGATCTGGTACAGTAGGATATAAAGGATGGACAGAAAGAGTGAGGATATTAGAGAGCCATCTACAAAACAATGAAAGGATGTAGATGCATAAATGTGAAAATGAGTTAAAATGTTTGGAATATCATATTACCTTATGATACTTTTGTTTCACTATAATACAACAGAATAGCATGGAATTTAGCATGAACATGCTTCAAGCTAAAAAAATGAATAAATAAATAAAATAAAAAGTACTTGTAGTTGTCAAAAAGATCACTAAGGCTGCTCATATTAATTGTATTTTGCAATTTAATTGCTTTCTATTAGAATATATTTCACAATGTAATTTGTTCCTGTGATCAAAGCTGAATTTGCAGCATCATTTCTTCAGTCTTCAGTATCACATGATCCTTCAGCAATTTGCAGATTTTCTTATAATTAATAATTATCAATGTAAAAAAAAAAAAAAAACCTGTGCTGTTTCATTTTTTTTTTTTTTTTTTTTTTTGTGGAAACCATGATACAGTTTTTTTTCAGGTTTCTTTGATGAAAAGAAAGTTCAAACAAGAAGAGCATTTCATTTTTTTTATTATTTTTTTTATTATTTTATATTTTTTAAATATTTAATCTAAATGTTTTCACCGACACTTTTGATCAATTAAAGGTGTCTGTGCTGAATAAAAGTATTAATCTCTAAGTGTTAAATTATTAATTGATCAATGTAATTAATATAAAATGAATGATAATTCATTTAAAAACAAATTTTATAAACACATGCACAAATATATATATAATACTGTACATGTATGTCAAATGTTTGTTATCATTGCATAATACTGCTTCACTTACAATGTTTTAAATGTAGGCATTATATTGTGTTTGGTATACAGCATAATATTCTTAAAACATGGCTATTGTCTTTAAAGAACAAAAGTATTGCTTTAACAGCTGTTTCTAGTCAGCATCATATAAAAAATTCCAGTGTACAAATTTTTATTTAGTCTACTGTGCACATGTGGAAAACAAGTTGTTTCCCCTACGAGTGGATCATATCTGTCAACATCTGCAAAAGAAGAAAGGGCCATGTGGCGAACAGTTTCACTCATAATTACTGTCAGATCTCACAAATGTATCCAAAATAAGATTCTGCTTCGTGATGATCTGTCTATATCGTCTTTAAATAATATACTAAGATTCATTTTGATCGACCGTATGTGTGTTGGTGTGCAAATCTGGCAAGATATTTTGATAAAACACAAAACACATAAAGATTAATAACATCTCATAGTCTTTAATTATTATTTTTTAGAGCTGTCACATAGCAACAGAAAAAGTAATACACATAGCTCCCTGAAAGAGAAGCCTTACATGAAAATATCAATCGTTATCCATCAAAATAAATACTGAGTTTACAAAAGTTCTACAACTTTTTGGGAGATTTACAACACATTCATGCTTAGACCTTCTGCCTTCAGGGCCTGGAAGTGTTCGATCACGCTTCATATGTGAGGTTTGCGGGGTCGGGAATCATTTCACATGAAATCCTGATGGTGATGACTACCCTGAAGGTCCATGAACGTTCGGGGAGAGTTATTTCTAATGCAAATCTTTTCAAAGCATCAACTCAGGGCTCATGAAGGAGTGCTTTTGGTTCTGTCATGGCCACGGAATACCAGCATTTCCCCAAATCCTTCGGCGTTTAAAACAGCATGCATTGCCTGTTTTCTGCTCACGGTTGCTAAGCTTCAACCGTTGCAAAATCTCCATCTTTAAACAACATATTGACATCCAAAGAACACAGATGGGAAACTGTGCAAGTTGTTCGACCGACAAAACCACTCACTGTTAAATAATGGCAAAGTACCGCAGAATTAAAAGGTGCTACATAATTGAAAGTGTACAAATGAAAAAGTTTGGACATTATAACTCATCAAAGCCCCTTTGATTGTACATTATAACCTTTTAAAAGGAAACATTTGTAAAAACTACCAGCATGAACTTGCACAGTTTCACAATGCTCTGTACATCTTTAAGATAGCTGTGAAGGCACGGCCATGTACATGTTTGATTATAAAAAAAAAAACAAGTAGCCTGGCATACACATCTTATCTGGACATTGCTTCCAGTGACACACTAGATTCATAGCTAGCGTTCGCTGGTACACCAGACTGGAAGAAGAAACGTGTTCGACTAAACCATTTAAAGGAACACACGGACCACTTTCAAATCATTTGCATAAAAATATATTCCTATGTACAATAAAATCAAACTAAGCTCTACCTTTAGAAATTAAATATCGGTTGATAAATCATGAGAAGATGGGTTAAGAAGCTGAAGTGGGCATGGAGCTAGGTAATGTAGCTAGCTCTGATCGCATTGGAACAAATAAAGCCATTGCTTGATCGAATCTTACTGTCTTGTTCCTTCATCATGTCACCACAGCAGAATATCAAAACTGATCACGAAAATCAAACTTTCATATTCCTCATATGACATTGGTTTGGTCTGCGATAACATATTCGTGACCAGAATACTGAACGATTTGTGGGATGCTATAATCTTCGTATTGTAAAAGTGCGACAAGTGCTTTATTTGCAGGAGAGGTTTTCATTTTCAAATCAGGAAACTAATGCACGAGGACAGTGCTGAGCTGTACGTGTTTTATTCTCAATGGCGTACGTGTATCGCCTTCAGTACGTCCCTGCAAAATAGCAATTAAGACCAAACCAAAGTTTTTCCAATGGCTGACGAATAAAACGTAGTTATTTTAGAATATTTACATCTCTAAGATCAATGCAAACAATTGCTGTTCCCGAAGGTAATTCATTTTAGGCAGAGGCACGCTTCAGCAGACTGGTAAGTGCTGGGATGAGGGATGGAGATTGTTCTGGGTCAGTTCTGCTATATCCAGGCTCTCTGAGGAGCGTGTTTATTGGGGTCCTCAGCTCTGGAAGCGAGCTTCAGTATGGCACATCACTGCTTTGGGAGGTTTTAGTTAGAAATGTCAAGGAACAAAAACTCATCTGCATGGCTTTTCCATGAGATTTGTTTTCTCAATATCTCGTGTGACATATTCGTAAAGGGGTAATTCACCCAAAAATACAAATTCTGTCTTTATTTACTCACCCTCATGTCACTCCAAACCTGTACTACATTTCCTCTATGGAAAATGAAAGGAGAAAATTGCAATGTAACAAAAATTTGTTTCACTGATTTTATTTTATTTTTATGGTTCTTCTGTAATTCTGTGGTGCTAATAATTATTTATTTTCATGTAGCATCAGTATTTTGGTAAATATAGGTCAGTTTATGTTTATGAAGCATTGGTTTAGTACAGATAAGCTTTTGTAGTAATTTTGCATTTTTTTTCTTTAAGATATTTAGCTTTTGCAAGGATGGGAACATTTTAGAAGTTTCTGTAACATTCTGGAATTTTCTGTGATATTCTAGTGCTTTCATGAACATTCCAAAACATTATGGGACTAGTCATAAAAGACAAAAAACTAAGTGTTTAGGTTAAGCATGTACTACCTCACTATTATACACGAGTAATAGCAAAACATATCTTTTACAAAAATGTGTTTCATGCAGTATTTCCTCACTTTAAAATAATAAATTTGGGTTAAATTTTGCAGGCAAAAATCTTGACTGTCTATTTTCAACAGTGTAGAAATGTTTAAAGCAGATTTCTATTTGTCAATGTGGCAAATTTGCTTGAACAACTTAAAACCTGTTGCAAAATCTGTGTGGGAAACCTTTATGTGAAATTCTCAATTGTGTGGATTCCTATTGAAATGACTGGATTTCGCCTGTAAAAATTCACTGCATGACAGTAAATGTAATAATACCTTAAGTTGTTAATAACATGAGGGTGAATAAATAACAAAAGTAAATTGTCATCATTGGATGAACTGTCCCTTTAAGAACTTACACAAGAACAACTTCAGGTCATTTCAGTCATGCGGTAACCGATGGTCATCTTTACTAAAGCTAAAACATTTTAAGACACAGCATCTGGAGAACTGGCCCTGGTTGCTGTCAGCAAAGCTTTTGTTTGGAGTGGCCTGACACATCCTCAGTCAGCAGGCATCACGTCAGAGGAGATCCTCGCAGTGGAAACTGTCGTGGAAATGGTTGCATTTAGTGATGAATGTGAAGCACAGATCTGACCTGACTGAGAACGCTCACCCGTGAATCTGAGACATCTGTCATATTCAGAGAGGTTTACAAGGAGCCAAGCCACATCAACTAGTCTGTGAGCGGTACATCTCATTCCCCAAAGAGCTTCAGAAGTCTTATACAACATAAATGAGATACCAGTTCACAATAAGAAAATTGACATATTGTGTTTTCGTCAAGATAGATTTCATGGGTAGAAAACAAAAGTTAATTTTCTGTCAAAATCTGTTGCATGAGGATGAATCATTTAAATCTAAAAAGTTTAAAAAACAATGTTTTTATAAAATCATTTTGAACAATTTTGGGGCATTTTTGTTTTATAGAAGTCTGTTTCAGCCACTTAATTAAAAAAAAAAGTAAAACATTTGCGTCATTTTATCTGAAAAATATTGAGTTTTTTATATTAAAAATTCTGACTTTTTGTGAGATATAAACTTGTAATTGCGAGTTAAAACGTCAGAGTTACTATGTATATAATTATAAATACTATACGATATAATGTTGCAACTGCGTGTTATAAAGTTAGAATTTAAATTCCTGCATTTCTAAGTAATGAAATCAGAAATGTAAGATATGAACTCACAATTCTGACAAATTACGTGATAAAAACTGCGAGTAGATAAATTGCAAGTTTGTATCTCACAATTCTGGCTTTTTTTCTGAGAACTGTGATTGCGAGTTATAAAGTCAAAAAGACTGATATTTTCTTTCAATTGCAAGTTTATATATCACAATATTGACTTAATAACTTGCATTTGCGTGTTATAATGTCAGAACTGTGAGAGATAAAGTTGTGAGTTAAAATTTCGCAATTCTCCGTTTTTTTTTCAATCAGTTTCAATCACACAATTCTGAGAAAAAAGTCAGTATTGTGAACAAAAAATTCACAATTACCTTTTTTTTTTTTTAATCCAGTGGCAGAAGCAGGCTTCTATAAATTTGTTATTTAGGCTGTTTTAATAGAAATATTCTGCAACATTACTTGTGTTGCACTTAAATAAATGTGCAAATAGATTCTGGAATAGTCTTGGAAACAAGGAAAGGCCTGTTGTCTTTAACACTTTAAATTCATGTGACAATGCTATATTATAACTGTTGATTTTAGAATTCATTGATGAAACAATAATAATAATAATAAAAAATAAAATAAAATAAAAAGAATAAAAAATTTGAGAAATCGCTCAGCAATGCTCCCAGCTCTACTTTTTAATACTGTGGTGTGAATTTGTGAATTTACTTTTTCATTTATATAAAAAAAAAATATTTTCTTTAATAGAGAGTCATCTTAGCTATTCAGCCTTCGTGCCGTATATTTCAGGAAGTGTTATCCTCCCTGTAGAGCTAATAGAAGCCACTCTGGATAAAGCTTGAAAGACATGTTTTTGGTTTGGAAGTCGTATTCCCAGGAGAACCAAAAAGGAAACAAACACATTGGGAAAACCCTTACCAACACTCCTTTGCAATCGAAATTCGTATCCTAAAATACAGACCAGATACCTTTGGCAACATTGTTCTTTCCCTCATTGTTCAGCAGCTCTTTGAGCAAACAGTTCAGTCCAGCTCCCTGTCCTCGACTCCTGAAAGGCTCTGGTCGGGTCTGAGCTGCAGGCAGGGCGCTGAGAAATATCCTCTTCCAGTCATGCTCCTCATTAGAGCCTGGCCTGTGTCAGAAACATGACTCCTGGGACTCTGTGTCGTTCTGTATCGACAGTTTCTCCTGTTCACTGTGCTTTCCATTGTGTAGAACTGAATACCTGAAGGGACAAAAGAAACCATTTCAATGACACTGTCACAATCTCATTTTCATCTCTCTACAAGCTGTTAGATGAACATTCAAGTAATATGGAAATATCTTTATATAAATCATACGGTGCTGACACATTTGGTTGGCAAAAACCTCTAAAACTAAGAATATTAAGAGCTCCTCTGATATATGCACTTGATTTGAATTTGATTTTGAGTTATTGCTGGCCTTTTCACAAATGTTAAATATGTTTATTTTCCCCTCAATCTTTATAGCACTTTTTATGGCACCCAAAGAAAAATACACATACATTTGAGCATGTAGATGGACCTACAGTACAGTACGTTTCTCACATGATTAAATTACTTTTCCTTTCTCTGTATCCGCACCAGCCATGAACCTCCTTTTCTTCCAGGTCAAAAAAATAAAAATCATTACAATCTCTGTTCATAAACAAGCAAACTAAAGGCAATTCCTGCAGAGAAATTGGGCATGAAATTCACCTGGAAAAGGGTAAGAAAACCTATCAAAACCTCAATGATGTTCCGGGATTTAGAAAGGAAACATGCAACATGTTTTCAATGAAGCAGAACCCAAAATTGCTGCCACATTGCCACTTTATAAATGCATGTCAGCCCTGCACAGCCTGAGACATCTGTCAAATTAACACCATCTAGAGCAAACTTACAATACTTCCCGACAGACTCCAGAAATAATGTCTTGATCATGCTGGTTCATCCATTCTGGATATTAGAGGCAGAGATCATTAACTTACATGAACATGAGCTTTGGATCACACACACACACACACACACACACACACACACACACGCATACACACACACACACACACACACACACATTATGTATATATATACACAGTACAGGCCAAAAGTTTGGAAACATGACTATTTTTTATGTTTTTGAAAGAAGTTTCTTCTGCTCATCAAGCCTGCATTTATTTGATCAAAAATACAGAAAAAACTGTAATATTGTGAAATATTATAACAATGTAAAATAATTGTTTTTAAATGTATCATACTTTAAATTATAATTTATTTCTGTGATGCAAAGCTGAATTTTTAGGATCATTATCACATGATCCTTTAGAAATCATTCTAATATGATGATTCATTATCAAAGTTGGAAACAGTTCAGCTGCTTAATATTTTTTCAGAACATGTGATACTTTTTTAGGATACTTTGATGAATAAAAAGTAAAAAAAGAAAAAAAGAAGCTATGTTTTTAAAATATAAATATTTTGTAATAACAATAAACACTACTGGTCAGTAATTCGGGGTCAGTAATTGTTTTTATCTTTCTTCTTTTTTAATAAAATCAATACTTTTATTCAGCAAGGATGTGTTAAATTGATAAAAAGTGATAGTAAAGAAAATATATTATTAGAATATATATTATTAGAATTTTAATTTTTATTTTGAATAAATGCAGGTCTTTTTAACCTTTTATTCATCAAATATATTAAGCAGCAGAACTGTTTCCAACACTCAGAATAAATCAGAATATTAGAATGATTTCTAAATGATCATGTGATCGACTGGATGTTACATGTGACACTGAAGAATGGAGGAATGATGCTGAAAATTCAGCTTTGCATCACAGAAATAAATTATTTTTTTAAAGTATATTCAAATAGAAAACTATAATTTTAAGTTGTAATAATATTTCACAATATTACTGTTTTTTCTGTATTTTTGATCAAATAAATGCAGGCTTGATGAGCAGAAGAAACTTCTTTCAAAAACATTAAAAATAGTAATGTTTCCAAACTTTTGGTCTGTACTGTATATATGACAGATTTTGCTATTTTGTATCGTCTGATTGTATTTGCTTTATGTGACATTATATGAGCCTACTTTTCATTACTAGCATTTTAATGATATGCCTTTGAAATAGCATTTCATAACTGTTAAAACCATTAAAAACTAACCACGTTTCTCTGTTGTGCCATCTGCACTGCTGCTTAGATGATCTTGCTCTAATTTATAGTAATAAATCTCCTAATAAATGTATGCATGCTGTTTGCATTATTTATATGACTTTTTAATTCGCACAATATTTGGATATTAGCTAGGAGACGTTGTGTTTGCACCTAGACTCATCTAACACTAAACATCTGGAGCAGGATTTCCAGTAAGTGTAACAACAATGTGATCAGTAAATGTGACAGACAGCCTCGCAGGTCCAGACGATCTCGCTGTAGTGACGACTTTCCAGGCATCAGTGCTTCTGCACTTCACCACACTCACTGACGTATGAAATTGGCAGCAGCTTATCTAAAACGCCAACAAATTCAGATCGGAGTCGTACCATTAGCTCAATCACGAAGAGCCGAGGAACTAGAGTAACCACAGCATCCAGAGCAAAGAAACGACCAACCAACAGTCACAAAATATTTTCAAGCTCATCACAAAGCCACTGTCCTTCGTTGACTCTGAAATGTGCAGAAAAATCTGATTTCTTGAACTCTTCATTTCTTGAACAAATGGAGTCCATTTCGATGTGCATTTATTTTCATTACGGAACTGAAGTCGTCAGAAATGTCATAGACGGAAATATGCAGCGCTGATTAATTCACGCATCATCCAGAACAGAAGTTCACAGCAGCAATAAACAACAACAGCCTTATGATAAATAGCCTAATAAAGACAGGAATAGCTCGGCATTAAATGACTTTTATAGACACTCTTTCTAAATAGTAGGACTGGGCAGATCAGTCTTGAAATATCAATACTTCTGATCCTGATGCTATTATATTAGGAGGATATGATTTCTAATGATTTTGTTACTTACATTAATGCATACAACATATACACTACATTCAGTTTAAGTTTGAGGATGATTGCATCCGTTATAAGAGTTTACATTATGAATATGTCAGTAGAAGGTAATTGCTTAGAGATGTACTGGACTTAATGTTACAATCAATGCTTAATGGCATCTTGTTATTTATATTTTATCAATTATATTATTTTTATTTAATATTATAAATATTCATATTATTGTTCTTTATGCCTCATTCTTTATGTAATGGACACAATTTTCATGAAGGAGGCATTTCCATCCTTTAATGAGGTTTAATGATGCCCTGCTGGTATGAGGACTGACATGAATCATTTGGTTTTTAGGGATAATTCAATGTTTATCTCTTCTTTCTTTAGTCAGTCATTTTGTGTCTGGCACCATACTGAAGGGAGGGTTTTGAATGTTTTGTTTATATTGTTACTGTGCGTAATATAATGAAATAATTTTACACACACACACACACACACACACTACATTTGGCATCACCATAAGTTACATTTTTAAACGCTTGTTACTAAAACCACTGGGCATTTCCCAAAGCTGAAATCTGAGAGCCTGAGGAGTTTATGTAGGCAAATGTTGGCACAAAAAAATGAAGAGACATGAAAGTTTAATTTGACTGCTGATGCAAAAGGTCTGCTTAATTAAAATCCACTTTTGTCAGAATCAAAGGAGCATTAACTAAAACGAATGCTTCCAATAAATAACAGGCCTGTATCTCCACAATAATAGGCAGAGAACTGAAAGATGAACTATTCTTCTGCTTAAAACTCTTATATCTAATTTAAGACTGATTTAATTGGAGCCCTAAAGCCTGTTTATCAAGCTCTCTTATCTGATAAAATGACCTTTCTGTGATGTAGTTTGTGACATGCGCACTATCACTTCAGCGGGAGAGACAGGAGGCAATGCAGGAAAATGAACCCGCTGAACTGCTCAGAATTAACCAGGAAAAGCAAGATAACTTTCTTTGGTGTCTGATAACATCTGCGATTCCAGGGCACTTCACCGGAAAAGCAGCTAGGCAGACTATTACCAACTTAACTATTCAGACATATTCCAGTTTACATCAGGTCAGGCAGGGCACTACAAAATGAGTCCAATCTGAGCCGAGGCTGATGTATCGCAGCTCTCATTCAGAGGCCTTAACTGTGACAGTCCTCATAAAGTGCATGAGAAACACCACTCACATGCACTTTTATGACTTCTTGATGTGAACTCAGCTGTCTTGGTTACCATGCCTTCAGGGTTTATTTTTAACATTAAAGTAATGTGGGGTCAAGTTTGGGTTCAGTAAGCTTTATTAAAAAGAAATTAATACTTTTTTTTTTTAATTCAGCAGAGATGCATTAAAAAGTGACAGTAAAGATATTTATAATGCAACAACGGTATTTTCATTTCAAATAAATGCTTAAAGATAAAATGCAAGAAACCTGAAATAAGTCTGCATTACAGGAACAAATTGCATTAAAATAGAAGTCATATGTACAGACATAGACATTAACATAAAAAAAAATAAATCTTAGTAGATTGCAATAGTTTTCTTACTCCTTTTATGAATAAATGCATTTTATACTTTTATTCCTTGAAGTAAATATCTCTAATATATATGTATTTGTATAATCTATATATTCTAAAATGTATATTTATATAACTTGTAATTAAGCTGTATTTGTTTAATTATTACAAATATTGAAATGCTGTTTAATTTTATGTATTTAGAATAAAATAACAATCCAGACACCCTTATAACATCGCATAACTTAAATAAATATGTCATGATACTGTGTTTTTATTTATATTACTGTGAGTGTTAATTGAAAGGCCAGTCACTAGTTTCAGTCTCAGACGACACTCACACACAGCTGAAATTAGCACTTTTAAAGAAGAAATAGTCATCAGAATTGGCTACAAGTACAATTTCAAAGTTTGAAAGCTACTGATGACCAGCATAAAAAGTAAGTGTGGTCAGTCAGATGACCCTTTCTAGACTAAATGTGCATTTCTGTATAAATACACTGCAATCTGAATCAAACGCTTTGCCTGAAGTCAAACGTCTGGCTCTAGACCTCCACTCTAGACGTCTGGCTCAAACATGACTCTAGACCTCCAATGTTAGCCAGATGGTAATGTCAGTCCACGCCGGATAATGCCATTTCCTCTGCCGGCATGTATATGTGTGAGTGTCTGTCTTCCCAGAACTGTCTGAGGCTCCTCAAACACATGCGAACAGACAGGAGGCCTGATTATTGTGGAGCTGAGTGGCACCAGAACAGAACCATGAACTGATTGTTTTCAGCAAAGTAAATTACATTATATTCTACACGATCCTATAAGGACAGAAACCTAATAATAATCTGCATCCCACAACAATGTCAAATCCAATAGTTTACCATACTTAGATTTAATTAGTTATTTTACTTAGTTGTTAAACTTACTAGGTTTTATTAAGTTGCAGCTACTTTCAAGGCAAATAAAACAATTGACTTAGTGTTTTGAGTGACACTTACTTAAAATATTCAAGTAGCCACAAAATAACCAATGATATTAATAAACCAGTTAGAGGCGGCAGTGCACTAATATGTTGCTAATGAGCAATATAACAAGAGAAGAAGAAGAAGAAAATAAAAAAAAATAAAGAGTCTTAGACTTTTCACCCATTTCCTCCATGTTTACAGTTATCTTTCACTAGATACATTCACTCGTTTCCCAAAGTCATCTTGAATGTTGCATTTTCAACAAAACTGAAATATTTGAGAGGATATCACATGAGCTAACTTCATAAATTGAAGTAGATTTTTCTAAAATGTGTGTTTTTTTGTTAACTCACCATTACAGTGATTAGTGTTCCCTTTGGTTGCGCACCTGGAACTTTTTTTATGTTATTCAAATTGTCTTGTTATTAATGCAGCAATGCATCATGAAATCAGATTTATTAGATTTCAAGAGAAGATGAGTAATGCATATGTTTCTTTCAGAAGATGATCTATCTTCTAATTAAAGCACTTTTTATTGTGTGATAGTTTATTACTGAATATTTACAAATGTCATTTTTCACTGATACCCTGAGATGCTTTAAATTGGGTTTATATAATCCTTAAATAGTGTGTGTGGCAATATGCTAAAGTCACACACAGACTTAACCCTCTGGAGTCTAAGGGTATTTTTGGGGCCTTGAGAAGTTTTGTCATGCCCTGACATTTGTGCTTTTTTCAGTTTCTTATAAATATCTAAATGGGTAAAGTCTAATATCACTGTAATCAGCACAAACTGGGCTATAATAATATGTGAAATGCATGCATGTACATGATTGTATTTTTGAGAAAAAAAATGTTATGCATGGTTAGTGAAAAACTAAAAATGTTAAATCACTTGAATAAGGCAATAAAACACATACATAAAATTGGTTGCCGGAAAAGTTGAGAACTGGAGCTTGTAGCCTAGAATTTTTCTTTCTGAATGATGTGAAAATCATCTTGTTTACTCACTCACAGAAAACAATATATTGATTTAAATTTTCTAAAACACTTTTTGTTGGTAAAAGTCATATGTGAGTAGGCGTCAACTATCATGAATATCATTGTGATTTACATCTGAGAAGACAAAGGCCTGCATAATGAGCTGCATAATGAGCCTCTCATTCAACTGTGCCACTGAGTGAGGACTTACAAGAAAGAATGTGAGAACAAAATAAAAGTATATAATTTTATGTTTGTAGTTTATTAAGAATATATTTAATTATCCCACAACATAATTTAATATCCACTTGGGGGAGCAGTTAAACAGTTTATTAGGAACAATCAAAGCTGACTTTCAAATTTTTTGCCATCCTTTCTCTAGTCACACAATCCTTCAGAAATCCTTTTAACAATCTTATTTTCTACCAAATAAACCCCATTTATTATTATCATCATTATTATTATTATTATTAATGTTGAAAAGAGCTGAGAATATTTTTCAGTTTTTTTTTAGGGGGAATAAATTGAAAGAACTGCATTGTTTTTACATTTGTTAGAGTTATCTCTATTTGTCACATTTATATTATTTACATCAAGCTTTTGAATGGTATAGTATTGTATATTGTTATTGAAACTTCATAATGTTTCACTTGATTATACATTTAGTCAGGAATTATAGTTTGGAAAAAGTATTTGGAAAAAGTCTAACTAGTAAAATGTTTACACGTTATGTGAAAACTAGTACAAATAAATAAAAAGAGACTTACTCACGTTTATGATCTCTGCTGAATAAAGCGCTTCATTCTTTTTTCTGAGGAAATCCATTTCTCAAATCCTCAACCACATCACATCTTTTTGGGGTGATTTATGTCTTATTCCTCTCATCGCGAAGCAAACAGTAAAATAAAATAAAAACTTGAAGAACAGTCTCGCTGCTTTTTCTTCTGTGTGGGCGTATTCAAGCCGCGCGCTTCAGTTTGAATCTGAATAGCGCGTTAAGCGCGGGGGCGTGGTCACATTAGATATAATGAGCGGAGATATGAAAAACAGACATTGCGTTGTTTTCATATGGATTACTTTATCTCAGCACTTGTTTAGTTTAAAAGTAGACATTCCAGGCTTTCTATAGATATCTCTCTCATATCTCTTCGTTGAGTATTCACGGAGTTACAGTTCATTTTAATGAAATGTTTGTACATGACGATCAGCGGAGACAAAGACTGTAGACAGCGCACCTTGTGTGTTATCTTTATTTTATAAGTGCACAAAGGTTTTTTGTTATTATGTCTGTATCCAAAAAAAACTAGACCCTTTACAGATTCGATTGATGTATTGCTCTTATCTGTTCGATTAAAACTGAGAGTGTAATTTAAGTTCTTTTCGGGGTTATCAGGTGAAAATGACTCAAAACGCATATATGCGTTAATCGACTCGAAAGGGTTAAACATTCAGCACGTGTATCACAACAATGATAACAATAAAATTTCATTTATTTTCCTTAATTGTAACAATAACCATTTTATATGCTCTTTTTGTTGTGCTACTGACACAAGACAAGAAGCAAATAAAATTGGCAAATAAAATCAACAACTGTAAAACAAAGCAACTGCATAATTGATTCTGCCGCAATGCACTCTGGGAGTCAGTCAGTAGCTATACTAAGTCATGAGTAAACGGAAATGAAAAGATTTACCCCCACAATTATTTTTTAGTTACTATAACTCTCGCATAAGTAAGATATACCAACTAAGCATTTGTCAGTACAGCATACTATTCCTATTTTACTTGACTTAGTTTTTTCAAGGCAATTGATTTGCATGCGTTTTTAAGTATGCCCAATTAATTCGATATTACAGTGAAGAAAATTACTTTTTTTTATTAATTTACTTTTTTTTTTTTCAAATGAAATGATTGTGCTGTGTTTTAGTTTTATAATGTTATTTATTATTTTGTATTTTAGGTAATTTTATGGCACTAAATTATATTTATCAAATAGGTATGATACATTTATTAACTGTTATCCACTTTTTGAACATAAATCTGAAAATGAAATTTCTAACTTGAACCCTCATAGATCTTGAATGCTCTAGAGCACAGACGTAAGTTTGGTCTGAAAATCAAAATGAAAATTAAAAAGCATATCTAAACAAAACACATTGTGTTCCAAATTTGAGGGTGATATTTTAAAAAAATTATTCAAAGAAACAAACGATATATTTTTGTTAAATAATGTTTTTTACTTAATAATGTTTGTAATAATACAGAATATAATAATACAGAGTTCAGTTATATTCTTTGAATTGTTATTTCATTTAAGTCTTTCTGTTTCTGTTCAATATTTTAAAAGGAATAATAAAAAAAGTATTTACATGACCAGCTATTCCTAAAAAGTGCTTGTATTTCAATCATCAGTTTAATTTATCATCTGTCTTATACTGTATTTCATTCATCTGATGTGAATGTCAGTCTTCCTCTTATCCAAAAGCCAGGGATAAAGACAACAAAATTGCTTGGCATTTTCTAAAGCGATTTTCATTTATTTAAAAGAAATATTACATGAAAGCAGCAAAAATAATCCCTGTACAGTATATTCACCATTTGCTATTATAAGAGTCAAAAGACATTTGAGCTTTATGACTGAATCTATTAATAAGCCATCTTTTTATTTTCTAAAGGACTGGCTTGGGAATTTGGGAGACCTTTTAGACCATTGCATCTATATTTTCAGTAAAATAGTTATTAGAAATGCATGCCTTCATAGATTTCACTTTAGGCTAAATAAAGCTTAATGAATCTATTATAGCTAAATGTAAGTATTTTTTATATCAGCATAAGGTGGTCTAATAATAACCAGAGTACAGGACAGAAATATTAAACACAGCAACAAACGTCGATCAAAAGAGAATAAATAAAGACATTTACTTAACATTTTTTAGTGTCACAAGTGATTGCAGGAGGCATTGTTGGCAAAGGCTGCAAATGATTTAGTTAACACATATAACTCAGAAAGAAACTGAACTAATAATAAAAAAAGGAGAATCAGGCATTTGCATAATTATGCTGCAAGGTTATTATTTCCTAACTTTGAGCTGAGATGTGGATGTGTCATCAAACACAGATCTTCTTTAAATGGCTTTTTTATTCTGGCTGTGGCTTTATGGCACAGCGGGACCGAAGGACTTTATATGTTACAGCTGTGCACAGATGGTAAAATAAATAAATAAATAAAAATCGCTAAGCACATAAATGTGCACTGTGTGCGAAAGTAAAAAAGGCCTACTTCCAGGATTTCAGCCAGTTGATTCAAGTGCCAAGAAACATGCATTTTATGTCTTGAAAACGTGAACATTTGGTATTCTGTAATGTACTAATTGTTCGAAAAAAGTTTGGAAACATATTACAATTGAAAATAATGTTTTTATTTGAATATACAGTATGTTAAAATGTAATTTATTCCTGTGATCAAAGCTGGAATTTTAGCATCATTACTCCAATCTTCAGTGTCACATGATCTTCAGAAATTATTCTGATATGCTGATTTGCTGCTCAGTTATTACTGGTGCTCCATTATTAACTCTTTCCCCACCACTGACGAGTTATCTCGTCTTTTATAAAGAAAACGCTTCCCCACCATTTTTACGGTGAACAGGACAGAGAAACAAGCGATCTCTTATGTAAACAGATGCATATGAGAAATAATGAGATCATCAGCAATAGACATATAAATTAAATTAATACAAATTGTGAAAATCATTTAAATTCCTGGCGATGGATTGCAACTTAAAAAAAAAATTCTGGGGGGAAAAGGGTTAACAGTCTATTTTTTTTTTTTACACTAATACTAACCCTTAACTTTTGAATGGTAATGTAGTATCACAGTTTCCATAAAAAATTTAAGCAGCACAACTGATTCAACATCGACTTTAATAAATGTTTCTTGAGCGGATCATTATATCATAATGATTTCTGAAGATCGTGTGACACTGAAGACTGGAGTGATGATGCTGAAAATTCAGCTGCACATCACAGGAATAAATTACTTTTTAAAATATATAAAAATAGAAAACAGTGATTTTAAATTGTAATAATATTGCACAAAATTACTGCTTTTTTTTTACATTTTAATCAAATAAATGAAGCCTTGGTGAGCATTATTAAGAAAAAAAAATATGCCAAACCTTTGGCTGGTAGACTATATTTTTAAAAGTCTTCAGTCACTAAACAGATTATGAAGTTAAAAGGCAGGTGGCAACTGCAATTAGAAGCAAAATAATGGTTTATGAGAGCAAGCGAGCAAGGAGGATAATGCAGCTTTTGGAAAACAAACAATCAACAATTTTAAAAGTTTGGCTCAAAGTCCCTCTGCTGTGAAAAATACTGCTGGATGAAAACAAGGAATGCCGGGCATGGCTGGACTTCTCTAAGTGCCCCATTATTCTCATGCAATGATTGCTGTTACATAACTTATAAGAGCTAATAATAGAGCTACCTCTTTGTTTTTACTTTATGAACTGATATAGGAACAGCATTCAACCACACACATTTTTTCAGTGTTCGCGCCCATTCTGCTGAGTTAATGCACTCGGGAGAGACGCACAGCGCTGAACATTTTCCAAAAGTTTACTTTTAACTGCAGAGATCTGAGAACAATTTGAGCTGTTTACTGTGAACCATCCTAATGTTCAGCGCATCGATTTGTTCCTCGAATACTCATTTGTTTGCATTAGGGAGCAAAAGAGGACTTTTACAAACACGGAAAGTGCCTTTTCGACTGTTTCAAAGTAGTATGATACATTTAGATTTGGGAGAGATGGGGTAAGTTGTGTATTGTTAATAAGGTTTCTTGATCAGCAAATCAGTATATTATAATGATTTCTGAAGGATCATGTGACACTGAAGACTCGAGTGATGATGCTCAAAACACAGTTTTGATCACAGAAATAAATTAAATTTTTAAATATATAAAAAATAGAAAACAGCTTTTATAAAATTGTAATAATATTTCACAATATTGCTGTTTTTTCTGTATTTTTTATTAAATATTTGCAGTTGTGCTAAGCATAAGACATTTATTTAAAATACATTACAAAATCTTTCCAGCACTAAACTTTTGAATAACAGTGTATTACCATGTGACAAAACTTGGTCCATTTTGTGAGATTAAGGGTGTGGCACATCTTACCCCACTTTGTCCTACAAGCGCACTTTTTGCATGGAAACAAGAAAACTAAACAAATACTAACACTGCCAAAACTTTACTGACAAGATCGAGTGGACATCCTGGAAATTTTGCCTTGGCATGATAAATGTTCAGCCTTTATTAGAGAAAAGTAACCCCAATAAGAGAGCATTGACCCAAGCTAAACAGACATTTCAAATGAACTTGATATTGCAACATGACAAATAGTCCATTAAACTAAACTTCTGCATTTTCTATAGCAAATGAAAGTGATGTTTGCAAAACACAAATTTCAAATGAATAAAATAAACAACCACAGATTAAGAAACAAAGATACATCAGAGTAAGTACTTAAATGAAATAAATGCATGACAAAACCTTTGGAAAGAGATATAAGGAGGAGAAGCTCATTGAGGAGCGAGATGCTGATAGTTCAGTGCATATGGCAGTACCATTCAAAGAGCTATGACAACCATGATGCTTATAGCTCTGTAAATGGCGCTGCTATCTGCACCACACAAGATCTTCCTGACCCTCTTCCTGTGGGTCTCTGCTGTGTCTGGGCCGTGCAATAAATTCACTGACAGCCATGCAATAAAAACACAAATCACATGGTACACCCAGACTGCATTGGCTTTTCAGAACAATGGGGTAACAGTTGACTCCTGAAAACTGGACTATTGCCAGCGGAGGGGGTGGAAATGAACATTTGTGTTGGCAAACAGAGTTATGAGTACTCTACCCATGTGCTCTTAAAATCCACACTTAAATCCAACAGTTTACAGTCGCAAAAGCACCAAGCCAAGTGACATAATTTTCTCAAGTGGAACAATATTACTGCTGGAAACCACTCTCAGTTAGCTTGTATGAAAATTAATGAGAAATTAAATAATCAAATAATTTCAGCTCTCTTACAACTGTATATATGCATCTTTTACCATGCAAATCCAATTATTTTAAAAGAAACCAACAAATGCCACCTACTGTTAAAAGTCATTCCGGCAAGACAGCGAAAATCCATAAAAATCTCTAATAATAAATCTAAATCTAAATCTAAAATCTAAATTTATTGTGTGTATACATAGTGCAATGAAGAAGAAAAAGGCTTAATTACAATAAAAAATAATATCAGATATCAAAATATTATGCATTTTCTTTACTCAAAATATATTTTAAAATATTTCCTATTTTTTGGAAATTAGAAAAAAAAAATTACTTGATGTCTCAAAGATTTCACAAAAGGAGCTGCAAAGCAGTGTTGTAATTCAAGAAGTTAGTTTTGATCACTGGGTCAGATCCAGGTTCTCTCAGTTTTTTCATGACCTCAAAGAAACATAAAAGAAGAGCTCTTGCTGTCTACACTTAATTACTAGAGCACTGGATACAAGTCACAGCTCCTCTACAGTCAAGAGATAATACTGCTTTCATAAACAAGTTTTGAGGGCTATATTGGTCAAAGGTGAGTCAAATTAAAGTGATTTTATATACATAGAAAACATGCAAATAAGCGTCTACTTTAGTGTATCAAATAACTTTTATGAAAATAAAAATGTCAAAAATAATAATGTGAAATAATGTGCATTATGTGTTCTATATGCTTGACCATTTTTTTATGAATTAGTGTTACACTGTATAACATTTTAATGGGTGTCTTCTGTAAACCGTAACAAAAATGTATAATAGTCATTATGTTTTGCTCTTAAAAAAACAATTAAACAGGACACATTGTAATGTATGAAAAAATAAAAATGCACTAAACCATTACTGTTTTTAATGTTTGATTTAAACATCAAAACAATAATATTATATAGTCAAAGCTCAATTTTCAGCATCATTGCACTGCAGTCTTCAGAAATCATTCTATGCTGATCTGCTGCTGCTTCTTCTTTTTAATGTTAAAAAATGTTGTGCTGGTTAATATTTGAATGTAAATGCAATTGTCAATGCAATGCAATTAAAAGGCAGGAATAGGGCCAAAGGTCTGATCCTGATGAATGTAGCATATCTTCATTATATCAGGACCAGACTGAGAGACAGAAAACTTGCACTGTCAGTCCCATCCGCCTAACCTCACATCCCCCGACACATCTGTCCTCAGACAACACAGTACTGCATGTCCACATCAACCTTGATAACACATGCCAAACGTCTATCGGACGCAATGGTCTCTCTGCTCTGGTTTACATGCTTTGTCTTCAGTAACCTGGGCTGCTTGGCCATTGATCTGCTATAATAACAGTCAAGGTACCAGACGTTCAAGGCTCTGAGTGCTTCATAGCTCTGGATACATCAGCCCAGACAATTAGAAGAATATTGATGTGTGTTGTGGGTTCAGCGACGCTCCTCTGAGGTGCGTTTGTGCACGTCACGTCGAACAAAGTCAGTTCCACCGGCACAGGGAGGAAATCATTCGCTCTCAGTGCTGAATAATAATGATGTCTTATGCTAACACAGAACCAGCTGCCCACGACTTCCTCTTTTAAAGCAGCCTTCTCAATTTATGGCACCTATTGATCTTTAGTATATTGTGAACTGAGAAGAAAGCCTAAAACTTTCTGAGGCGATGAGGCATCAACACTGCATGTAAACGCGAGATTATATGCAAAGGATGATTTAGACAAACCTGTGTGAGAGGAGTGCGGTTTTCAGAGTGTGTTCATTAGAAGGAGAGCAGGAGTCTGTCTCATGGAAACAAGGGATGAGCACACAAAACCCCAATCATAAATAATACATCTGTTTTTAATGCTTTGATATAGAGATGGGCGATATGAGCTAAATCTTTTATTGTCATTTAAATCACGACAGGCTGTAGATTATAATATAGTATTTTTAGCAGGAAATTGAAAAAAATATTATAATATAAAAGTATTTCGAATGAAACCAGATATACGCAACTAGATTATCCTGTTGACTGTCACTCACGTTTTTGAAGATAGACTTGAATGTGCATGATACAAACCTAAATTTCATGACTGAAAACATTTTGTAACATGATTTTGATGTGCCATTTACATGGTAATGGAATGTCTGATTTTAAAATGGGTTTTAAAGGATGAATTTTGAGATTTTATGTTTTCAAGTGATATATAATTTCTGATGATTTCTAAAATGTGATAGAGAAAAAGACAAAGAGGAAGTATTTTTTTTAAACAAAGGTAAAAGCTCCTTTTGTAATGTAGATTTCTGAGGGTGCCCTCTTGTCATAAATTAATCTATTACTTTTCCTACATAATTTTTAACAAACAATATTGGTATAATATATATTTGGGAGTCTTAGACCTTTCCAAAGATATATAGTTTGTCAAGATTAGATTAAATTTGATTTTAATATAGTATAGTCAACGTAGGCGTCCCGTATAAGGGACGGGGTGACATTTAACAGGTTAAGAGCATTTTTTTTATCTAAGTTAAATAAGATTTTAATAAATATAAAAAATATACAGTTCATTGTTAATTCAATTACAAATGTATATAACATAAAAACTTTAACTTATTACAACTAAATATGTAAAATACTGAAGGTTTTTGAAAGTTCCTTAGTTAAAATTATCACAACTTATTTAAAAACAGTAATATTATTACAGTTAAACATAACTGTGTTCGATTTGACTATATTTTAAAATGTAATTTATTCCTGTTGTGCAAAGCTAAATTTTCAGCATTGTTACTTTAAATCATTCTAATATATATTTGTATTATTATTATTATTATTATTATCAATGTTGAAAACTGTTGTGCTGCTTCATATTTTTGTGGAAACAACAATATATTTTATTAAGGATTCTCTGATGAATAAAACGTTCAAAGCTCACACCTTTGATCAAATTAATGCATCTTTGCTGAATAAAAGCATTTTTATAAAATTTCAAATAATTATATAAATTAATAAATCTTACTGACCCACATCATTTAAAAAGTAATGAATATGTATAATAATAATAATACTTAATTAATCACTACATTAATTATTATCAACAAACTGACCCCTGTTGTAAAGTTTTACTCAATATTTTTTAACATTGTAATATTTTACAATAATAAGGGTCAATTAATTATTGGACTCCATCTCATTTACTCTTCATATTTGAATTTGGTATACACAAAACAAAAGAAGATTATTTACAATAAACAAATGAATGAAGTCTGGCATTATAACAAAAGACTAAAATAAAATAGATAGTGCTAACTTCAAAATCTAATCATCTAATCATTATTTTACAGTAATGCAGGCAGTTCTGATATTGTTTCTTCATCGCTCTCCCGTGCAAATAAAAGTCTTACACCGAAAGCATGCACTGAACTATAATCAAGCTTAGAAAAATACACCTGTGCTCAACCAGCAACACAACTCAAGGAGACGTTCAAGGTCTCATATCTTTTGAGGCGTTATTAGGAGTTTGTTCAAATGCCTAACCCTCAGCATCAATAATATTAGAAGTGATGTTTACCTTTAGTAATTAATGGAGATTTTATTATTTCAACCTTTTGAATGTAGCATAAAGAGCATAATAACCAGAGCTGCATTATTAGTGACTGTGATCCACGCATAGAATAATTCTGAATGGTAAACAAAAAAGCCAAATAATGAAAGCGTCATTATATTCCAGTCTCACTAAAGCATGAAGACGAACCTAATGCAGAATAAAGCTGCATTTACAAATACACAAAGAAAACACGCATTACAAACCTTTTAAATGTAGATGGCATGCTGAAATAATGAGGTGAAGTCAGGTGCAGAAAGAAACCTTGAAGTGACGAGGAAAGAAAAGAGTGTGTGTGAGGGTGACAAGGACTCACTTGAAAACTCCCCACACAGCACTAGACGGGAACAGGCCTAGTGTTGCAGAACCAGAGGAGCAGTTTGGAGGCAGAGGAACAGCCGCTGGAGAAGAGGAGGACAGGGGGAAGCACACAGAGAGGAAGAACAGGAGGAAGAGGAGGAGAGAAGAGGACAAGCTGGTTATTTCAGTCCTGACTGATTCATTGCATACTGTACTTTCAACCAACACAACAACAGGAAACAGTGTAGGAGAGAGGATTAGAAATGTTAACAGAATGCTTAATGGTCATCTATAGACACATAAGGCTTGAATGCATTGACTTTCTAACAGTTCGGTTTGAAAACGAGTTAGAATTTGAACATCCTGCATCAGTGTGCAACTCTTAGTTTTTATATCTAGCCATGGGTTTTATATTTTTGAGATTGTGTTAAATCAAAACACTGTTTTTAATCTCAAAACTCCTGCATTTTGTATTTTTTCGTCTGTTCCAGTGCACACCGGTGACCTCTTTTCAAGCCTGTCATGTGTGAACGGTCCCTAAATAACAACAGTCTGTGATAAGTTGGGACGTATAGCATTTAAAAATGTGTGGTTTGCATTTAATTATTAAAAAAAAATGAATAGTTTCAGACAGCGGGGATACAATAAACTGATTAAAAGTGGCAGGGAAGACTTGTGTTCACGACAAATGCTGCTCTTTTAAACATCAAAGAATCCTGAAGAAAAATGTATCACTGTTTGAACCAAAATATTAACCAGGATAATTAATATTAACATTCAAATCTGCATATTAGAATGATTTCTGAAGGATCATGTGACACTTAAGACTGGAGGAATGATGCTGGAAATTCAGCTGTGCATCACAGGAATAAATTACATTTTAAAATATATTCAAACAGTAAAAAGTTATTTTAAATTGTAATAATATATCAGAATATTTGTGTTCTTACTCTATTTTTTATCAAATAAATGCAGCCTTGGTGAGCATAAGAGCTTATAAAAATAGTAATAATAATAATAATAATTCACAATGTAACTTTAAAAAACCTAACTTAAAGTATGTACAGTACAATAAGAATATGAGCCTTAAAAATGAGAGAGAGAGAGAGAGAGGGATATTATATATGAGACAGAAAACACAAGAGCAGAAAGAGAGAAAAATATGTTATAATTAGGAAAATCTGTCAATGTGAGCCAGGCATGACAATGAACAAACTGGGACAACTTTGATGCGTCACCACTTCCCTGAAAACAACGTTATGAAGTCAACACTGAACCTTTTTTCAATGTACACAAGGAATCTGGGTGCTACTGTATCTCTCAATAAGTTTATCCCACTTCATACAAAGTAAACATCTCTCAACGAATGAGAACTTCAAAACTCACGAGCCACCGGGTTGACAGATTGCCGTGGCTTTTATGTACCACGTAAACAGCTCTTTTCCTGGCTTTAAGTAGGTGACACTTAAAATATCCTCTTTATTGGCTTCATAACAGGCTCATAACATAAATTACTCAAACATAGATGCTCGCAGTGGACCCGAGAATGATTGCATGACTCACTGAGCCGCCTCTCATAAAGGTTATGGATCAACATTCACTCTCCAAGCTGGCGATAAGGACAGCATTTCTATATGTGTGTGTTAAAGCAAACAGTGCTGACGCGGAGACTTGCTGATCTCTGTAATGAAATCCTAACCCCACTCCTTAAAAAGGCCTGCCATCAATAAATACAAGTGCAAGTCAACTATCCCTGCAGAAACCTTCAGTCAGGTGTAATAACAAGTGGGCAGATGCACACCGCCAGTATGATTATGAGAACTGTAAAGGGTGAACGGGGGGTGAATTTCTCCGTCTCAGACGTCACGTCTTCAGTTAAACTTCAGTTTACTGTCTTTACACTGTCAAGATGGCTATATGTTTAAAGAAATGCAAGATAAACATTATAAATTGTATATAAATATTACAATAAAAAATATAAATTTTAAATTAAAACATTGTAATAACATTAAGAATCTGTGGTAGATATTCATTTAATTTTCGGGAGAATCTCACAAACCTTGTCAAGACTCAAGAGCATGTCTTATTTCACCTCAAAACTATATGAAAAAAAGTTATACATTTAGAAATTATATTTTACCTTTAAAAAAAAAAAAGGATATATTTAGAACTATTTTATGTATCGTCATATTATTTTCATGACAAATTAACTACACTTCCCCCATATTTTCATTAAAGTAATGTGCAAAAAAATTATTATTATCATCATTATTATTATTGTTTCAACTTAGCATTTACATTTTAAAAGTATTTGCTCTACTATTTTTGATTCTTAATTTAATTATTGCATACAATAAAAACAGCGTTATATTTGTTATACTCTTTTATTTTTGGATTCTAAATTTAATAATTGTATACAATAAAATTTATGCCATAATGAGACATCAATGAGAATAATTCATAAACTGAGAACAAAAACTCATTATAAGTAATGATAATTTGTTGGGAATTGGGCTTAATTTTAATGCAAATAAAGTCATAATGCAAATAAGGGTCCTTAAACAGGTTATGAAATAATTCATGTCTTTCTTGTTTGTATTTTTGGATGAATTGTGACCACAGTCAAAGTCTTTTCCTAAATCATATTGATTAATAAATCCAAGAATCCATACGAATATTTACCAAATTCAGACAAACCTAGTGTTGTAACCACATTGTTTTAATCGTTCACTCTAAAAGCATGTCTGGTGAAGTGTGCATACAGTTAATCTCAAGCACACTGACAGCACCAATCAGAATAAAACTCACTTAAAATGACAGATATTGTTTCCTTCTCACGGGGCATTTTGTTTGATTATCCTGTCAGTCCTTGTTTCATTTCGAGGAAGTTTATTTTCAAAGAGCAAAGCACTCAAGGCGCGCTGCTCGCCTGCATCCGCGCACTGGTAAGAGCTGACATATGCGTGGTGTTATTTCAATCTGAGGTTTGTTGAAGAAAACATCCCGTCCCGAGTGAGACGCGAGATAACATATGCTTATCATCAAAATCCAGAGCCAAGAGCAGGAAAGTACTTCATCTAATGCAAAACCAATAAGATTTTAATATCAGGGTTCGTAAAGAAACTGAAATGAAATCCCAGGACTTTCAAGGACTTTTCTAGCACTACTTTATTCGTTATCAAGGACTTAAATCAGAGACCACAATATTGTTATTATCTTTCAAATTCTAATAAATAAACTAATAAAACCAAAATAGTACAGATAAAGTGCAGCACATGCAAAGCATGCAATAGCTGAGGCAACATGAAAAGATAATATGACAAAGTTATCGCTTTGCTTATTCAAAGTGATTTTTAATGAATATATGATTGACCTGAAGAGTAAAAGCTTCAACATACTGTGCGTTCACACCGCCGCCGTCGAGAGCGTCAAAAATCATTCTGGCCGCCCTGCTCACAGGAACATGAACAATCTCAGACACCTTGGTCTACGTATCATTTTTATTACATTTTTATGTCCCTGTACACAAACAGAGACACATCATAGATTATTGCAAAACCGCCACAGCAAAAATCAACCTGTCCTCTATTTTGCTTGATGTGGTCGGAGCTGGGTTCTCTAGAATCCTCTCAAGCGGTGGACTTCTACGTTCTGATTGGTCGCTGCCGAACCACGTCACAGCTCATTATCATAAAGTTGCCCTGATTTCAACTCTCCTAGACGTTCTCAACGGCCAAGTCTGCCGTGCCGCTCCTCGCCGCTGATCAATGCCTACTCACATTGAAAATGAATGACTTCTGGCCACTTTGACGCTGGCGGTGTGAACACACAGATTCGCTTGGAAAATTATGAGCTATATCATGCTTGTAGACACTAGGGGTGTGACAATACAGTCACAAGATGAGACAAAATCATGATAGCTTGTTCACTAGAATGAGACAATATTCTAATACTATTATTAAGAAATTTTCAATGACAAAATATTTGTCTTTTAATCACAAAAGGCAAAACAATGTAGTTGTATTTTGAAACATTTATGTAATCTAAAGCAGTAACTAATGATTATCTTGGTAATCAAGTAATCTAAAACTATTGATTATTTACAAAGAAGTATTAATATGATAAAAAAATTATAAAACAGACCTAAGCCATCAATAGCCTTTAAAATGACATAAAATTTATTATATAAAAAAATCAATGAAGCAAAAATGATTGGTTAATAACACTGTTAAAATACATAATGTAGGCTAATACAAAATAAACAATAACATGTTATTACAAATGCCTGCAAAGGGAGCTGAAGGGTCATTTCTGCTGTTACACTTACAGGACAATCAAATCCTTGTTTAGGGCACACATTTGGCCAGCACCAGCCCTGTAGTTATTATTCTTGGTCGGAACAAGGCTTTCCTTTTTCTTAAATAAAAATTAAAAAACATCTTCAACAATTTCTCTTCATAAAATCCATGGCTCATTCCTCAATATTAATGTAAAAAAAATGTACAGGAAAAAACACTCCAATTTGGGCAGTTTTATAGGAGCTGCAGACAAGAATCATAACTTTAAAATATGAAGTACGAGTTTGAACTAGCATTAGTTTGATTGTAATGCTCAATTAGAGCGAGTTTTGAGTTTGCTTCTGAATGGCTGATGATGCACACAAAAGACGGCTGTCATCGGCATAACTTCGTGTTGTGCCGTGAAACACACGTCCATCACTGCAGACAGGACTCATTAGTGCAGACATGCATGTAATCTGTCTCTCACTGAAACTCATCTATCATTGCAGCTCAAGCACAGCTAACGCATAAAACTTCTGTTGGTTTTAGTAGCGCCACCCGGGTGTTATGTAGCTAACGTTTTCTTCGCACGCACACTGTGTGCTAAAGTTTGCACAGGGCAAAGCTTCTCCAAACTGAAACTTAATTAGCTGCCTTGCTGTCTTACATTTGAAGCGTTCTTCACCTGAAGTGCATGGGAGATTCAACTCATGCTTCCAATTGAGCTTGGCATTAGCATAATGCTAAGCTAACAACACTACAATTATGAGACCCATTGTTTGGAACATACCAATGATGCTTTCTAGGTAGCAAGAGCACTCCGCTTTAGTATACAAGTGACATTTAAAGTTAAAGTCAATGCATTACAAGCTTGTAATGTAAATAGCTTTGCTGTTTGTAACTAGATCTGTCTAGTTTTGTCTAGATGGGATGTCAGGGTGAGGATAGGACTAATCTTTAAACTGAAATATGCTGATTACTTCATCATGATGTGCCCTCAGACATCTGACAGATTGATATCTCAAGTGAATAGCAGCAGACTGCTAATATGTAGGATTCATGCCTCCCCAGACCTCATTACAGATCCAGCTCAATGACCTCATCTTTCTCAGACCACTAATGTGCTGAGTGCATAATGTGTTTATGGGTCAATGGCAAATAAGGATCTCCAGGACACTGGCAAGGTGAAATCTTCTTAAAGGGTAACTAAACCCCTGGTCAGAGCCTGACTCCAACCACTAGGAATATTTGAAAAATGCTGAAAAGTGGGCAGAGCACAGCGGAGATAGAGGGGCTGAACTGAGGGCGGGGTTGAGCTCGTGGGGCGTGAACCTGAGACCCGCAGTGACAGATTGATTGATTGAGTCGCTAAAATGGAGAGTGACGCAAGTAGCTTTGCAACACAGAGCATTCATTTGAAGTAGAGGACTTTTCTCCCCCACCTTCACCTGAATTGGAGGATGTCGAGGTGTCTGTTCATATCAATTCGAGCAGCTGGCTCAAACTGTGGTCTTAACTCCCGCACCGCGTCGCTTTTCAGCGTGAGCTGTGTGGAGAAGCTCATTTCCGCCTCCACTGCGTTGGAGAAGCAATCTCGCGTAAAATGCAGTTTGCATACTCCAGCTCTAGGCGGGAACTCACAGTCTTCCATGTCAAGTGCATGCAACCACTGCCGCCTAGTTTTAAAGTCTGCTGGAAAACTATGCAGTCCAGCAGTGCCGTCACAACCAGCAACATACGTACCATCCTGACCACTTTACTAAATACAGATAAATCTATGCCAACATGAACCTATCCTAACTGATGCACTATGCTTCTAACAAAACTAACGTTACACTAACAACTATGCTAATTAACTACATAGGCTACACAAAATAAAATAAATAACTACATAAATGCTATGCTAAATAGATGCTATAATAGTCTATCCTGGTCGTTTTCAATACTTGCAATTCCAACTCCTGACTCACTACAGTAATTTTGACGGAACAAATGGGCGTGGTGAGCTGGAAACGTTTACGTCACACCGCAACATCCAATAGGAAAAATCAACTGCAGTAGCCACCATTCAACCTGAAGAGGGCAGCACTCAGATGTTTTTTCCCCATATATTGTAGAATTAAAACACTTTATACTCAAATGTCAAAAAAGTTACTCGAATCAATGAACAGCACTAATAAAGCCCCATTCTTACAGATCATTAACTAAAAAAATTTGGTTTAGGGTTTAGTTACTCTTTAAAAACATTCATGTGTCAAGTTATTAGGAATTATATAGTTATTTCCAGGTTGGTTTCATATATATTAATTGACCATCTGCAAGCCGTGGGACTTTATGATGAGAACTTTCATATTTTTTTGCAAAATGATGTGTTTAAAAGTTAATGGCCAAACGGATGTTTATAAAAGTTTACATTGTTGTTGCAGATGAAATATTACAAAGATAACATTAAATACATTTTGTACCAGGTTAAATGTTGATTATTAGTAACTCAAACCCATTTATCTAAACCTATCTACCTAACCATCGGTATGTGTGTGAAGTATTGAAGTGTATTATTGGTACATGGAAAATATTTAATTAATCTTAATTATTAATAAATGTATACATATTTACTAGATATTAATGATGCATAATCCTGAACTGTTCTTAAGGTTCGTTTTCTTACCATGTAAGTTAAAATATCTTATGTCTATCCATACTGACAATTATTTGGCAGACAAAAGGTTATCATTTACTAATATTTAATATTTGGGGGAATTTAGCTTTAATGCATACTTTGAAAGAAATAATAATGCTAATAATAATAAAACTAAAATATCATGTTATGCCTATTACGTTTTGTTTTGAGGAATTTAAGCCTTTTGTGAGATTATTTTATTTTACAAAACCTCACAAGTTACACCACTTAGATATTTCGACACTATTCTCCCCAAAAATACCAAAAATGACCTCTTATTCAGAAACTAAAAACATGTTCATCATAAAAGATGACTGCATTCAACTGTCTGTGTGACATGAATTTTTTTTCTATGTGTTTTTGAATGATACAGACAAATACAAAATGAGCATCACATCACTGACTCATACATAATAGCTCAGCGTGTTTATTTTAGGGAAGATTTTGACGCAGTCTGTCAGAAATGATTGGCCTTCCTCATTAAGCCAACTATAATTTCACAAATAAATCTTAATAGAAGTGATTTATGCCTCGCTTTCAGAGCCAGAGACCTACAGACCAACACAAACAGTTTTTAAGAACAGCAGATATTACACATACTTCTCGATGTTTTGAGTCAGGCGTCTATGTGCCATTGTCCTGAGAGAGTCATACTTAAAGAACAATTATGAATCCACTAGATCAAGTATAGTGCTGATGTTAGATCAGGACCCCGGAGCGCTTCGAAGCATTCATGACTGTGCATTTTTCCAAAAGCAAGTGCTAACTCAGTGAATATTTCTGCTTTCCATGTGCTTCATCAGTTAAACAACAGAATCCAGTTTAAGGTGAATAACACAAGAGGGGGGAAAAAAAGTTTGTTGGAAACTTTTCCTTTCACTGCAGTGAAGATGAAGTGAATAGCTCAACTGTACATATGAGGTCCTTTAAATTAAGTATTGATTTTATAGATCATATATATATATACATACAGGCTCTCACAATAAACTACACAATATCTGCACTTTGTATTTGACAGTGTTAAACTAGCATTTACAAACTATACCCTAACTATTAATCCATGACAGCTCACATGACAAGCAATAAACTGATAAGAAACACTGCATCATTAATGTCTGACCTACACGACTACTGATTATTCATTAAAGTAATGTAGCTGATAACCATTATTAACCACACCACAAAACAAATTAAAAAACAGTATACTGTACTGTACGTACAGTATATAGGATACAGAAGTAGTTTTTTTTTTTGGTCTAGAACAGAAGAAGAATATCTAGTCTGCTGAGGACACTTGCATGGAAATATATATATTGTATATTGTTAATTTTCAATGCATTTTTGAATAGCATTACATCATTGACCCTTTTACCTTACAGTGTTGACCTTTAACAGCAATCAGTTTTAGGCGAGATTTAAATCAGTGTTTGAAGCGGCTAATTTTAACCACTAAGCCATTCAGACAGAGCCCAGAGGAGTCTTCAATACCCAGATGAGTTTAACATCTCCATGTTGAGCTGTGGGTTAATTACTACATAATTAAGACGGAAGACAGCAGGCCTGTGTTTAGATGTGTGTTGTCTGTGTTAATCTGCATGGATCCCTCAATTCTCACACAGCTCCTGCCTCCAGCGTCTCCGGCTCTCCAAAGAGCCCAGCATACTTCACTCCAATGTTTATCAGCCAGATTAACATGTTGACAGCCCCACCATTTGGAAACAGTTCCAAGATTTATGTCCCAGGCAGGTTTCCAAAGGGCTGTGAAAAACAATGGGCGGTAGAACAAACTGAAGAGCCTTTACGGTCATTTGCACAGCCTGATCTGGACCCGCTTTCAGTGGAACATGTTTAGACAACAACTTCTGTGGTGGAGAGGCTTTTGAGGACTTTCAAACATCTGCGGGTTCATGTTCAAGCCGGGGGAACAGCCAGTGTCTCTGATCCTGTCTATTTGTATTTTGGAAGGCTATGATATCTTGTTGTTTTAACATGATAGTTAAAAGTTTATGCAGTTAACTGGCATTCAGTGCAGTTGATTTGACATAATATGAACTGCTTTACTTGTTTATTTAATGGTGCATTAATGATTTCCACTTTATAATGATAAAAGATGATGTTTGGGACAATAAAAGCTGTTAAGTTCACACGTCTCGTAGTGGACCAGCAGTCTCCATCAGTTTGAGCAAACATCCGGTTTCATTGTTTGTAGCTGATGAAGCAATTGAAACAGCTGCTTTTATGTGAAGATGGATTTGATGAACAAGTAATCTTCCCTAAAATAGTCTTTTTGATTCATATTTAATAAAATCATGAAGATATATGTGCATCGTTTAAATTATATTTCTCAACCTACCTTTCAAAAGTATGGGATCAGTAAGATTTAGAGGTTTTTTAAAGCCTCTTATGCTTACTAATGCTGCATTTATTTGATAAAGAATACATTAAAAACTGTAATATTGTGAAAAATTATTATAATTTAAAATAGCTGTTTTTAATTCCAGTATATTGCTAAATGTAATTTATTCCTGTGATTTAAAGCTGAATTTATTTAGGGTCATGATTCTTCAGAAACTATACTCACAACTTTGTTTCAGCATGTTTCATTGTAATATTTCACAACATTACTGTTTTACTGTCTTCTTTCAACTATAAATCTTACCGACCCCAAACTTCTGGATGCCAGTGTATTTGTTTAGGTGTAAAACTTTGGAAGAAAACTACTTGGACCCTTAATTCATCGAGGCTGAGAATGCAAGAAAATGACAAGGAGAAAGAAAATAGCAGTAAATTGCGACATGACGGCTGTGACATGTAAATGACAGTGACATGCCACTCAGTAATTGCTGTTCCTCTAAGACTCACAGTGTTGACAGCGCTCTGTGTCTCATTCCCAGGAATCATGTGGTCTGAGTGGTCATGGAGAGACCTGGGGCAGAAAGGACACTGGACACTGTCAAAACCCATTATTCTGAACACGTTAAACTAAAAAGTCACAGATAAAGGAAACGGCAAAGTACTTTTCTGGAGATACATATCGTGTGGGCAAATATCTCAAAGAAACAGTCACACTTTACCTTTAAAATCAAAAGAAAAAATATATAAAGTATATTATGCACAACCAAAATAAGGCAGTTTTAGGACCATTAAGATTCATTGTGACATTACTTACATTACAGCCTAACTAACTCATCAGGAAAATTTGAAAGATTTGAAAGGAGAGAAAAAAATCATAATACAGTCAGCTTTTAAATTTAGTACACAATTAACCAAACGTTTGGGGTCAGTAAATTAAATTTCTGTTTTAAATATACTGTTTATATATATATATTAATAGTCTATGTTTATTGAGGAAGGATGCATCATAAATGCTGTTCATTTGAACTTGAAAATGTATCATTGTTTCCACAAAAATATGAAGTGGCACAATGGCTTTCTACATTGATAAAAAATAAATAAATGTTTCTTGAGCATCAAATCAGCATATCAGAATGATTTCTGAAGGATCATGTGACACTGAAGACTGGAGGAATGATAGTGAAAATACAGCTGCGCATCAGGAATAAATTACATTTTAACGTATTGTCAAATAAAAAAAGTCATTTTCAATTGTGCTAATATTTCATATTCAGTATTAAAAAAATTTTCTATATTTGTGAACAAAATAAATGCAGAATTGGTGAGCAAAAGAGACTTTTTAAAAACATAAAAAAATGTCACTGACCCCAAACTATTGAATGATAGTATATAACCACAATCAAATACACAGTAGTACATTAAATCATAATTACAATCCCTTCACAATTTAAACATACATTACATTTTTGGCCCATTTAAGTGAATGAGATTTTGATACATTAGAGTATGTTAATGCAATTGTCATGAAAATAATGAAAACCTAAAATGCTTAATTTTCATTTCTAAATTTCAAGTTAAATCAGATCTGAAACGTGTTTCTGGGAACAACTTCCATTTCACTCGTCCTCTTTAAAATGCAAAAACTAATTATAGATTAACAAACGCATTATGTCTGCCTCGCCATGTCAAAGTGTACAGTGAGACGGACAAATACAAAGACATTGTCTAAATGGAGGTAATCCATTGGTGTTTCCATGGAAACAAAATCCACAGATCTCTTTTGAGAAAGCGATTTAAAAGACTTGTAACATATGATTAGAATGAGAAGAAACAGCACAGCGATATTCACAGCGTGCTCATTATTATCACCAGAAACTGTCAGAACTGTAAGAAAGAGGCCAAACACAAACAGATCCAAATTAAACTTCAAATCTAAGGTTTTGAAATGACCTCCTTGTTTCATATTTTACAGAACTGCCAATGCTTTTTTTTTTTCTTTTTTAGATTCCAGCAAATGAAATCTAAGACAAACTCTAGTAATGTGCAACAAAGTTGAGCTGCTGACATCAGAATAATTTTATTTGGCCTCTGTAAAAAGTTTTTCTTCACTTCCCAGCAGGCCCACCAATAAATGTCACCAACAAACCATGCATAAAAGCACTGTAACATAAAAAACAAAATACCAAACTCTAACCATAAATTATTAAACAAATAAATCATTCATCTATTATTGATAACAGCTTTCACTTTCTTTTCACTGCTTTGAATTAAGTAAAGTTCTGCATTACAAAAATTCACAATAACCGATTCAAATAAACATATCTGATAATAGATCATTGCGAAAGACTTAAAACATATTTATAAATGTGAGCTTTATTCTGAAATACTGTAATTCTACTGGCTCAAACACAATTAGAATGATTACAGCAAAAACATTTAACTGTCCATGCCAGGTCTGCCTTAAAAATGTTCTTTTCTTATAAAAAAAAAAATCATATTTTGAAATGAAAAATCAGTTTCTCTCACACTTCCACTATGTGCCATTAACAACACAATGTTACAGCATATTAATGTCTTTATATACGCCCTTCAGTCAGCACATATACGTCTTTGTTCCATGTCTGCTTAGATTAATAACAACAATCAGATCCTTGCATTCAAGATTTCCCTCGTGGGATTTGACCAGCTGGCTTAACTCTTTAATCTTTGCTGTATTTAAAAATCACATGCTAGGTTGTGTTTAGAGCCTGAGAGAGCTGTCCTCCACTGACCGCTCATCCTCTGATCTACACATCTCCTCCATCACAGCTGTCACCAACATCTCACCAACAATGTAACCTACATTAAAGGTCAAATCACGACCCTTTAACTAACCACTAACCCTTTTCCTTGAACTTTTATCTTAAAGCAAAATAATACATTACCCCTATTCAAATAGGGTTTAGTTTGCTATAAAAATACCCAAATATCTCAATATTATCTTCTAGAAATTCCAGCTAAAGTTAGAGTCTGCTATGCATAATATAACTTTTTACAGTGAACCAGGAGAGAAATATGCACAGATCAAGCACTGTTTACAAGTAAAAACAGTCCAAAGCAGAAGTCCTAAAGCAATATATCAGTGGATTTAGTGAAGAGAACAGGGGCAGACTCTTTCTCTGAAGGAAGCATTATTATGGATTATGCAGTCATTTTTAGCAATGGTTTGCATTAAAGATGGATTTGTTTCTTACAAACACACAGCTTTTCAGTTCACAAGATGTTAACTGTTGGACTGGAATGGTGTTGATAACTTGTGGATTATTGTGATGTTTTTATCAGCTGTTTGAACTCTCGTTCTGACGGCACCCATTCACTGCAAAGGTGAGTAAATAATGTGCTAAAATTCTCTAAATTTGTTCTGATGAAGAAACAAATTCATCTTGATCTTGGATGGCCTGAGGGTGAGTAAATGCCTACCTACATAAAACAGCAAAAATATGTATGAATATTGTGATAGTACATGGATATTTGGAAAATCTTTACATCACAATCTTGTAGGACAGAAAAACTGTCTGTATTAGTGAAACAATCCCTCTTCTCTGTCGAGATGTTTATGAGAATAGTTTAATAATAAAGCAGATGGGGAGCAAAAGAGTCCTAGCAAACATGTAGTCTGAGACGACCAAAGTTCAGTTTTATGATCCCATGTGACACGTAACAGCAGAAGCTTCAACATACAGATGTTCATGGTGTGCTATTTTCTGAGTAAATGCTGTTAGGTCAAGGAGGTGAGCAAGCTTGAAAGGTCAGATGAAGTAGTACAAAGGACGAAAATTACACCTGACAGTGAATGTAAAAGGTGTACAAAGCAAGACATGGACTTATGCTTTGCTGCCCGGTGCTACAAGAACTTGTACAAATGACCCCCAGATGTCAAATACAAGTCAATACAACAAGCTAACAACCAAAAGCATTAGTATATGAGAACGAATCAATCTAGAGGTCTTCTAGATTCCTGGAAGTGAACCCCTTTAAGGGTACGTTCACACTCGAATCAGTAGCCTAATCTGAAGCAGAGTTTGATTGCTTCTGCTCTCTCCACTTGACTGCGTTTTTTTTTTTTTGCGTCATCAAAAGAAAACAGCAGTCACACTACAAAAACAGTAAAAACACTGCAATATGTGCCCCAACAAATGTAATAAATCATAGCCATGGTCATGTATTAAATGCATGTTTAAGCGCTGGAGATTTCACTTTGCAACTGCTGCAAAACATGCAGTATGGTATCTAATATCATGTTGCAGAAACATTGCCACAAGCATATATTTATAGTGAGTCTGGGTTGATTTTGATGATGAGATTAACACTGGATTGTAATGTTACTGGCCATAATCTATCCTCGCTTCAAGCATATTTTCATCTTAACCACACTAGAAAAGAGAGATGGTGATAAATGTAATGCTTCTCTCACTTACTTCAGGACGTGTGTCGAGCCGTTGATCTGCGTGGCCGTGCAGGTCGGTACAGGGCCCAGGATGGAAGGTCGGCGGTAGCGCTTGTGTCCGCAGCAGAGGATGATGAGGAAGGCACGGCGAAAGGACTTGTTGAGGAAGGCGTAAAGGATGGGGTTGAGCATGGAGTTGATGTAGCCCAGCCAGAGGCAGGCCGCCCACAGCTGCTCAGGAACACTGTAGTCTATGAAGGGGTCCACCACATTCGTGATGAAGAAAGGGGCCCAGCACAGACAGAAGCAGCCCATGATGATGCACAGAGTCTTAGCCGCCTTGGTCTCGGTGCGCATGCGGTGGTTTCGTTGGTGGTCCGCGCTATCCGCATTCCCCGCTCCTCCGGCGCGCTGCAGCATGCTGATCTGTCGCGCATGTTCCCGCGCCGTGATGTAGATGCGCTGGTACGCCAGCACCATCAGGATCAGCGGTACGTAGAAGGCCACGACTGAGCAGGTCAGCGCATACGGCTTATTCACCATAAACACACACACCGTGGAGTTTCCAGAGAACTTCCGCTTCTCTATCTGTCAAGAGAGGGATGTTGACACAGTCAGATTACACAAACACAAAAAAAATTTACACTCCTAAAATAAAGTTTCCAAAAGAGGGTTTGCAGAACCATTTTTTTCTTCTTCTTGTTTCTTTAAGAACTTGAAGAGCCTTTATCTACTATAAAGAACCCTTTGCATAATGGAAAGATTACAAGGATGTTAAAGGTTCTTAAATATGTACGATTACATGATTGTATGATACACTAGAACAGTGTTATTTATTTTGCTGACTTGTGTACTTACATTATCCCAAATGTTTCGAAGAATGTTTAAATCCAGAGAAATAAGCAATTTTAACTAGTGACATGGACCGTGTCCATAGTGTCATTGTGTCGCCTGCCAATGACATCATAACCCCTCGATTTCCGGTTCTGTTTTGTCGAAAACATGGAAACACCAAAGACTCTTTAATATGTTTTGCGTTTTAATAAACCGGTGACGACTGCTCAGAATAGCATTATAACAGAACTTGTATCTAGTATGATAAAACAGCACTGCTTTTATTTCACATTTGCACGACCGGAAGGAGCAGAAGTGGTTTACTGTGGCGTAATAAAAGCTCCGCTGCTTTCGAGCCGTGTGTTACGCTCGTTTCACTTCGCTGGCTTTCAGCCTCACACTTCTACATTCTACTACTACCTCATTCTGTACTACTAAGTACAGTTTCTTATCTTCATGAGCAAAAATTATGTTTTTTTGTTTCTGTTATCAGGAAAATATGTGCAGTGATCGCTGGCGCCGTGAAGTAGCGCTCTAATAGCTTTCACACCCCACACAAACACTTATCTAGGTTAACGTCACAGCGAGCAGCCATGCAAAGCTGCTACTACTTACATGTTCCAGTTACAAATGCTCCAAGTCGAGACATATTTGGGTGAAAGTTTGGATTTCATGCACGATATACTGTAATTACCTACTAATACTCTAATGACTGCTGGTTGACATGTTGTTACAAAGTTACTTATAGTTAATACAGTGTCTGAAATGGAGTCAAACTAAAGTGTTTCTATATTGTTTAAAGAGTTATATAAATAAAAGTGACTTCATTTAAAAAAAAGGACTTGTTTCACAATACAAAACCTTTTGTGATATGAAATGTTTAAGGTTCTATCACAGATTCCAATAAAGAACTTTCATTTTTAAAGTGTGGAATGTTCTTTAACTGGTTTTCAACGCTCAGTAGCTTCTCCCTCTGTGTTTGTTCATTAATATTCAACCCCACGTGTCTTTGGCTTCAGGGAACAGTCATGTGAGGAGACGTTTTAAGAGCAGAGGTGACTACTCACAAAACACAAGCGCCTTCAGATGTGGACGAGACCTCAGCTAGAGGGCATGAGTCTGTTAATATTTTGCTCCTAAAATACACTACTGCACTTCATATTAATAAAACATGCTTGACATTCAAATCTTGTGACGTAAGGCACTATATTTAGTTTGTAACTAGTAAATTAATTACAATCTAGAATCTAATTCAGCCTTTAATGCATGACGTCCTCTAGTGTGGAAAGATTTCGAAAAGTCATTCAGGGTTTGATGACACATTCCAACCATCAGTGATGACCTTTGACATGGGAGTGACAGGTACATTCAACTCATTAAATCTATATAGTGTGAACAGACAGTGATGTCACTCTTTTATGGACGCTGCCAGTTTGTCTGAGGAAAATTACAGAGACAGAGACATTAAACACATCATTCGCAGTCTGTCTTTCTCCAACTGTGCTTGCAAATGTTTGGGGGCAGTATGATTTTTTTTTTTTTTTGAAAGAAGCTTTTACTTTTATTCAGCAAGCATGCACTAAATTGATGCCAAAAGTGGCAGTAAAGACATGCATAATGTTATAAAATATTATTTCAAATAAATGTTGCTATTTTCATCTTTATGTTCATCAAAGAAGAAAAAAAGGCACCATAGTTTTCACAAAAAAAAAAAAAATGTAAAAAACATTTTTTAACACTGATAATAATCAGATATGTTTCTTGAGCAGGAAATCAGCATATTACATTTTTATTGTATTTTTTTTTAAATAAATGCAGCCTTAGTGAGCAGAAGAGAAACACACAAATTCTACTGACCCCAAACCCCATATATATATAATTTCAGACTGTTATCCTATGAAACCATGTTCCAATGTGTAATTAGTGACATTTAATAGAAAAAATTGTGCTTAACCACCATGATTAATAACTAGTCATAACAGAGCTTGATGAGAGAAATGAACACTGATGTTTTTATTTTTTATTTTGATCTGATCTAGAGAAGTGGAAATCATAAATTAAACACATGCAGATATATACTGTTTACAAACAGGTTAGTACTGATTGATCCACAGAGGGAAGTATCATGATGAGAGATATTAATCACTGTTCATCTGCATCTGTCTCCTGTCTGCTGCTCCCAAACAATCTCAAATCATAACACTGAGCCCTCCACACTCTGAACCCAACAACAATAAAAAAACTCATGAACTGCAAACATATTTCACATCAGAAGTCTTTTTTTTTTTAATAAGCTGGACTTTGGCCCACACTGTCATTGATATTCAACAACAAACCGCTAATTAGTTCCTTTGAGAAGAGCTTTTGGTGAAACGGTAGGATTGAATGTGAAGTATAGTCGACATTAATGTAATGCTTGTGAACCAATGCAGAATGCCAACTGTTTACTCTGAATAGAATGCTAATTAATTCTTATATATATATATATATATATATATTTTTTTTTTTTTTTTTTTAATTATTTTTTCTTGAAATTTCAGTTTGAAGGAAGCTACAAACTTTAGCTGAGAAAACTACTTCAAGTCTCAATTATTTCTTAGATAAATTAGCTCAGGGGTTCCCAAGCTTTTTTGCAAACTGAACCCCTTAGATGTAAAATATTTAGCTTGAAGTATAGCCTGATATTATAAGTTACCACATATTAAAAAATATTGTTTTTAGAAGGTTTTATTTTGATTGTTTATGTTTTTTAATTCTATAACCTAGGGCACATTATTATTTTTTATATTGATTTAACTCTAATTTAAAAAAATGAAGATATAAATATATTGCTGTATATCACAATTGAAGTATTTAATTATTATAGACCTAATAATTGTTATTTTACACTGCAAGTTACAATACTATTATTTGTGTAAAAATTTCTTAACTTTCAAATGTTGTTATTTCAGTGTAATAGTTGTGAAATGCTGTAAACTTCTATCCACAGAAATGTTGAAAATGGTGCTAACGTGTAAATAAGTGAACCTAGCACAAATGTTGGTGCTTCAGTCTACACCCAGGGCCATTTTTGTTTGTTGCTGCTAAGTATTAGATTAAGCTCTCCACCTGAGACTGTGGCATTTCATTTTCTCCTCGATCATCCCACCCCTCAAAGCTGGGCTTTCCTAGATTTGCTTTCATAGAAACATCGACAGTGGCTTGTCTTCTTTGCATGGATGCATAATTGCTTTTTGTAAAATGTATAAAAAATGGAGAAGGCTTCGAAATGCCTGAAAAGACTTTACATACATCACAAGCTTCCCTTTAATCACTCCCTGCACTTTTTTATAAAGCATTTTAATAATCTACACTTGCCCTGATTGCAAGGTGAGAGAGAATCAAAGAAACATCATTATAACATGAATCAAAGTCAGACAGTCGACCACCTGATAGATGTGACTCACCAAATCATCTATTCCAATACTGTTCCAGCCTTGCATTATGGGTAGGAAGGAAATAACGGTTGGGATTATCCAGCATCCTCCGATCATTAGAGCCACTCTCAGCGGTGTCATCTTATTGCTGTAAACCAGCGGCTTGCAACAGATGGCATAGTACCTGGAAGGAAAGGTAATATTGAATAATTCTTCATTTGTCCAGGCATATACAGTAGTACATGAAAAAATTACTAAGATGAAATAATGTTACATAAATATTGTTAATTGTTGCTTAAATATTAATATGCAACCACAGATATTTATTTTCTTGGAAAATGCATTTTCAATATGCATGTGAATGACAACAACCTTGAAAAACCTGAAGGATGATGACCTGCAAGTGGCCCTGACTGACAAAATGTCAACCTATCCAGCATCTGGAAGACTCATATTCTGTCAAGCTGTTAGAGCTTTCTCATCTGCTGTTCTGATCAGCTCAAGGTTGTTGGTTAAATGACACTGCTGACATTAAAGGTGAAGCACGTTATATTGACAGCTGTAGTAGCAGTGGAAATGGGTAGTGCAGTCCAAATTCAAAATATTGGAGAGAGTTGTTTCTCAGACTTACGCAGGTTGCCAGATTGAGGACATGCAACAGGAATGAGCGTAACTGATAATGGAAGGCGACGAGCCTAAAACTGGAAGTTGATAAATGTTTTATCCGTTTCTTAATATTCCTCTGGTCACAGAGCTTTTTAGATAGATGCTGAGGCTTTTTAAGTCGGGTAGAATCTGCCATGGTGTTGAAATACTATTGTTTAAACTGGCAGTGGGCGGAGTCACACAGACCAAAACAAAAACAGTCATTCTGCCACTGAACACACATTTCAAACTGGCTGTACCCTTGTAGCTGAAGCCAGAGAAACAAGTATGTGAGCTTGACTGAAAACTGAATTAGTATGTGTAGATTCACTTCCATTCAACAGTTGGGTTAGGTCTGGTAATATTTTTAATGCTTTTGAAATAAGTCTCTTCCCCTTACTAAGGCTTCATTTCTTTTATCAGAAATACATTTTATGTGAATATTATTACAATTTAAAATAACTTTTTAATCTTCTATGTGAATACATCTTAAAATTTAATTTATTCCTGTGATCAAAGCTGTATTTTCAGCATCATTACGCCAGTCTTCAGTGTCACATGATCCTTCTGGAATCATGATAATATGCTAATTTGCTGCTCAAGAAACATGCATTATTATTTTTGTTATATAGAAATAATTTGCGAAGCTCTATTATCTTTCTTTTTTTCTGCAAGCAATACCTAAGTTGACTATGTAGAAAACCATAAAGTCTGGAAAACTGTTAAATGAATGGCACTCAGTTAACACAGTGTACTCTCAGTTTGACAGAGAGGAAAAATAAAGATGTAAAAGGTGAAGTAATCCTTGACCTGCACTAAGATATAATTTGGTGACTCACAGAAGTGTCATAAAAGTGCATAAAAACTGTAACTGCACAAAAAAGCCTCCAAAGAAACACCTGGCTAGTGCTATGAATTGTTTTCAACTACTAAAGTTCAAAAGTTCAACTATTTTTGTTTGATAGAAACAATCCCTGACTTGTTGAAGAATTGAAGATTTAAGGACTAATTCCGAAAGGTCTTTACCCCTTATACAACTTTTCACCCTTCACTTCCCATAACGAAAAACCTCACACTTTGCCATCTACAGCATGTCGTGAGATGAGCCTCGGATGGACATTTTGTGCCTTGTGCGTGTTTGGAGTGCTCTGCTATCTCAAAGAGTGAAAGAAAGGGTTGAGGGAAAGCCACAGAGGACAGATTTTACTTACAATCCCCTCGACTAAATGAGACAGGTCTCTGTTTTTCTCTCTCTTTGACCCAGATGTGTAAAAGCTTCAGTCTGTGTGTGTCGAGGTTCCTGTTTACATACATGCCTCCGGCCATGGAATCTGCTAACCCACCCAAGTGTTCACCACAGCATGTTTAGAGCTCCGACATGCTCCACCCCATGTATCAATATGGCCTCTGCCCCTACAGGTCAGACTTTGGGTTTTATTGGGCTAGAAGGCACAAAGGCTTGTCCAGATTCTGAAAGTCTGTTTTTATATTTCCATTTGGTGGCGCAAAACTGACACATTTCACCTAGCTGGAAACACAACAGGTGTTCTGAGTCATCTGTTGTGTCTAATTGACAACATAACGCCACTAAAATGCCTACGTTAGGTCCCCAAATAACATCCTGATGCAATTTATTGACTCTTTGTATGGGGGCGTTTGAATGGGACTCACATATCATTCTTCTGTAACAAATTTGGAAAGGTTAGGGCTTTGGAGATTTGCAGCAGGGAGAGGAAGAATTTGTTAGCGGGTCTGAAGCACTGAGCAAGCATTGCTCACAGTCTTAAATCATTCCCAGCTTGTGTCAGACGACTCTCTGCTGCAATCCAGCACTGGACTCTTTCCGAATTGCACATATAGTAATTTTCGGGTCAGAGTCGGGTCAGCAAAATAAGTTTTATGGTTCTGTGTTTTACTGTTCAAATGTTTGGGCTCGGAAAGATGTTTTTTTTATGTTTTTTGAAAAAGTTATTTTCACCAATGCTACATTTATTTAATCAAAAATACTGTAGCAACAGTAATATTATGAAATATTATCTATGGCAGCTTTCATTGGCCAAGGCCCGCCCATGAGGCCGTTTGACTGACATGTCAAAAAACCAATCACATTTTTTTTCGTTCATCGTTTCGTTTTGAGGCGTAGACATATTGCCACAATAACAGATTGGTGTGTAAAACTCATGGACATATTTTAAAGATTATACACAATCCGCTGATGACTTCGACACTCCTGAAGTATTTCCACTTTTGTGTCCCATATCCATCAGGCGTTTAGCCAACGGTCCATGGGTCTAAGTCTGAGACTACTTTTAGGGATGTAACAAGTCTTTCAACTCATGATGCGAACTGGTTCATGATACTTGTTTCATGATACGATACAAAATTAATAAAAAGATGCCCAACTACTACTTCTCAGACAAAATGCTTTTCGTTTGAGAAATTTAAATATGTCAAATGACAAAACTAAACTGAAATTTAAAAACAAATTCTAAACAAATTACCATATTTTCTGGACTATAAGTTGCACTTTTTTTCATAGTTTGGCTGTTCCTGCGACTTATAGTCAGGTGCGACTTATTTATCAAAATTAATTTGACATGAACCGAGAGAAATGAACCAAGAGAAATTAACCAATAGAAAACATTACCGTCTCCAGCCATGAGAAGGCGCTACACTGAAAACATAGAGCGCCTTCTCGCGGATGTAGACGGTAATGTTTTCTCTTGGTTCTTGGCTCTAAATAAATGCGACTTATATATGTTTTTTTCCTCATCATGACGTATTTTTGGACTGATGCGACTTATACTCAGGTGCAACTTATAGTCTGAAAAATACAGTAAATAAACAATACAAAGAAAATAATAAACAAACGAAGTGCCTGCGCTCTTTTCATTTAAAACTCGAGACAACCACTGCATTTTAATTACGATCCAAACAAAGATTCTGCATACATGCAACATGAGCAGTTTTAGTTTTAAATTAGATTGTATAATTTTGAAATTTGAAGCAAAAACTGAATGATCTGACTTTAGCTTTGTGAAACTTTACTACAGACGAAACAACGAACGAAACAAAAACAGCAGACGGGCTGCATGAGATCGCAAATAAAATAAATAAATAAATACATAAAATAAAAATAGTGACCGCAAAGTTTTAAACAGTGGTGCAGTTCACTTAGTTTTTTATTGATCTGAAACTTTTCCCAAGACGTCTGTCTTTGAAGGTTGTACACAGCAGCTTCTCTTTGTTTAATTACATAGAGCCTGATTTGAATTAGATCAATTTGGCCCACAATAGTATTCCCATTTCTCTAAACAGCTGACCTGGGACAGCTTAGCTAAGGCTACGCATAAGGACAATGGGCTTAATGTTCTCTCATTGTTCTGGCTGCATTTACTTTAGCTAGTGTTAATAAAACGAAACATAATTAAAATGAGGTGACACAATTACAACAATTGCTTTAGTGCATAATGAGCAATATGTAAGATGCTCATTAAAATCATCACATGCCTAAGATCTCCTCAGGGATTTGGCTCTTATATTCTCAGTCTCTGGCTAATATTAGCGAGGGATAAACACATTACTACCACTCGGCCTTTCACACCTAGTTCCAGTCTGCTGTGAAGAATACTAGCTGGAAGACTTGTAATTCTCAGCCTTGGTCTCTTGGTGCTTATGCCAACTACAGCCCTGTCAAAGATGCATGTCACAGAGCCACTTCTGTGTACGTGCTCCACCAGCGTATTGATTTTTCACCGTGGCATCTGTAAGCGGTATCTAAAGAGATGAAAGCAATCGCAGTAGAAAAAAAGCAGACAACATCAGTTCCAATGAACAGTAGCAGCCCTGACTCACATAGTGCCCGAGGCGAGGGATGAACAACCTTTATTTTTATAAAATAAATGATCAATACACAGTGAGATTCAAAAATGTGATAAAATGGTATCAATACAACAAGACTCCCGAGGTGAATAGTCTAAAAAAAAACATATTTCTCCAGTTGATTAAGTATTGCAAAGATTTGCAAGTTTTGTGAAATGCTGTTTAAATATGCAAAAGATGCCTTATCTAATTAAATATGCAATAATTTGCATTAATTTACAGAACAGAAATCTGAAAACTGGATAAAGCCAGGTAAAAATTCTGGTTTCATTTGCTGATATATTAGATTCAAAGAATGGGGATTTTGATATTTATTTTTAGCACTTTAGCACAAAAAAAAAACACACACAAAAAAAAAAACACTACATTATTACCTTTTTTAATTATCCAGACAACAAGAAATACAAAAACAATTTTAGTGTGAGACAATTAAGTACTCACAAAAATGATATTATTACAATATTTAGCAACTTAAAACAAAAATAAAACTAAAGTTTATTAAGTGCAACTAAAATGGAGATTTCTGGCTCAGGGCAAAAGAAAAAAAAATCATTGAGAAAATGGCCTTTAAAGGTGTATACTGCAATTAAAACCTACAGACACAAACAGATAAAGTGCAATAAAATAAACACTTAAAAGTGTATTTTGGATGTTTTCATTCCAATAGTCTGAAACAGCATATTATAAAAAGCCAGACTTAAGATTTAAATATAAATGTTAGTAATGTCAAACAGGTCGAATACTGTATGCAATTATATGTAATAAATTATGGGGTTCAAAACTGTACTTCAATAAAAAAACAACTCCATGAATTATCGATCATCTATAGCAGCAAGTCCCATTAGGCCAGCACGTGGCTTTCCTCTGAAAACTCACACTGAATTTCAAGAAGCACTGAAGCACTGTCCATATGGTGCCCACTGGTTTTATATTTGATCAGAAACATGAAATCAGACATCTGATCAGAATACGCAATCTGCAGTTAGTTTTTGCACAACTCCCGAAGCATGCATGAACATTTAGTCATGCAAAAGGCTTTCCCTAAGGGGTCAGGGCCGTGGGGGAAATAGCATCGTGAAAGTCTGTGTGAAAATCCAATTCCAAGCTTGGCTGGCATCGGAGAAGCATTTGATGTGGAGAAATTAACCTCCAGCCAAATGAAAAGCAGACACCCACTTCTAATGCTTATAAGCTCACGAGTGAGAGCCACCTATATCAGTGCTTTCACAGGCTCATGACTCTGCAGACCGTCTCCCAATCTCTGTGGCTCTTTCAAGAGTCAAGCTTCATTCATGAATGCAGGGATATGAATGTAGAGTTTGAGTGATGTGTGGCTATTTTTAGAGCGTTATATAAAGTGGTCTGTAATATAATACTCTTTCTATAGGCTGTTAAAATAGTTTTAGAGATCTAGTCGTCTGGAAACAGAGCTCAGTAGATTATTTACAAATTGCAGTCCATTACCGATTAAAGATTACATGTAGCTAGTAACTTAACCCAGGTTGATCTAATTTAAGGTAATGTATTCTGAAAAGTAATTTATATTTAGATTACTTTAGATTTTATGTTTTTACTGTACCAAGAATGTATTCCATTAAATATTACATAAGTGAGTTTATAAAAAGCCAATAATAATTAAATCATAATGATGAATAATTAAAACACTTAAAAAAATATGAACTGATCTGTGTGTCAAAGTGACCATTAACTGATATTAGAAAACTGTAAATATGCAAATGTGTTGCTAAATTTATTTTAAATATTAATTTACTCAGAGATATTTCAAGTACATACTTTATTTTAAGGGGTTTGGCTGACAAAAACGTTTTGGAATCCCTGCATTACATGAACAAACATTAATAAACAAAAGACATAAAGCCCATGTGACGTCCATACAGATTCTTGCTGGGAACACATTTCTGGCAGTAAAACAAGCCTGGAAAACACACAATCTTTATTGTTGTCATATAAAGTTCAGGACAGAAAAGTGCAAAGTTCCTCGTATTAGAAATGGAAGCTGGGATACAAAGGGAAAGTATCACACTCGTGCTGTTTTACCAATAACAATGACACACACTAAAGGGTACACTTGTATTGAAATGATTACGACCTCAAATGAAATCTTACAGGAATGCCTCAGCTTAATGAGGAATAACACTGTACAGCAGTCTATGGCATTTCTGAAACACTTCCTGACAGCTCCCTGTTGCTCTTTTGTTCCCTGTGTGGAGACTGATCAGGTGCGGCACTCCACATTTCATTTCTGTAGTGCCATCTGGGTCCCTTTATTCCACGCTGCTGAGGTGTGCAAATAGATGTGACAGTAAAAGCTTCTAGATAATTTACAACTTGCAAACGTGTTGTTGCCAGGTCACAGGTCTGTGTTGGAAGCTGCAGAGGATTTTTTTCTGCTTAATGCAATGTTGTCAGTACTACTACAGAATCAACACTGAAATTAATCCTATTTTTAAACATCTTTTGTATTGCCTTTGAGTAAAATTAACATAAAAGACATTGCAACTACTACTTGTTGCAAATGTATCCCTAACAAAGTCAACATGAAACTGCATTTGCAACCCACTTTAATTCTGTAATATTGACATTTCAATGTGAGACTACACGCTTAGCAAGATTTTTTTGTGAATTGTGAACGGTTGATTCATGTTTTCATTCAAGTGGCCTCAGTGAAAAAGATTGTGGAGGATTACAATGCTGGAAAAAAACTTAAAGAAGGCTTATGGAGCAGGATAAGGAGGTCTGAAGGTCAAGTTCAGCCTCAAGATGCTTCTCGATTGTAACGCTTCATTGTCAAAGTTATCAAAATCATTTATTGCTGTAACCTTTATTACATAACATAACTGGCAGTACATTACTTGGTCTGTTATTATGCAAGATTTTCTATAGTCTGCATTCCTAAAGGTCAATTCACACCACGCCGACACATGCAAACCAACTCTGACAGTCACCAGATTATAAGGCCAAAACTCGACAAAGTTCAACATTGATTTAAATCAACGAAAACTAGCAAGATCTGACACATTGATCCGACAAAACCCTACAAATGTGCATAATTACCTACAATATTAAGTTATTGGTTAACATTAATTACAATATTAGCTAATGACAAGATTTTGAACAAATGTCTAAATACACACGTCAAAACAGATTACACTTGATTTTGACTGTCTGGAATCTATGCATTCAAATGGTTGAATACACAACTTTTATCAATAAAGCAGCCTTGCTACTGAAATTCTGCATTGTATTTCTTAGCAGAAAGGTAGTATTGTCACTGTTTTTGAAATAACTAAACTCGCAATTTCAGTATTAGTTATTAGACAGTGCACCCTCTCATTCATTTAAATATATTACTACTTGAGGTAACACTTTAGAATAAGGTTCCATTAGTTAATGTTAGTTAATGTATTAATTAACATAAACAAACAATGAATAATACATTTATTACTGTATTTATTCATCTTCGTTAATGTTAATTAATAAAAATACAGTTATTCATTGTTAGTTCATGGTAATTCACAGTGCATTAACTAATGTTAACAAGCACAACTTTTGATTTAAATAATGCATTAGTAAATGTTGAAATTAATATGAACTAAGACTTATAAATGCTGTAGAAGGATTGTTCTTGCTTAGTTCATGTTAACGAATGCAGTTAACTAACATTAACTAATGGAACCTTATTCTAAAGTGTTACCCTACTTGATTTTACCTCAAAATTGTACATCTAATGGCCTTTACATATAATAACTATCTGTCCAGTCAAAATTTCCACTGAAAGCATCAATGACGGCTTAAACTTGCCAATATTGGCAAGTGACCATGGTATGAGCATGATAATCCATTGCTAAGTATGCATTTACATTGATGCACATTGTGCAAGGGTGTAGAATTTATTAGGGATGCTAGGGACATGTCCCTACCAATATCCAGCGACTACTGAATTGTCCCTAGCAATCATTTTGATCAAACAATGAAATGTCTGTTGTCTGCCATTATGTCCCCACCAATGCCAAATCAAAGCTACGCCCTTGACATTGTGCAATCATTTAATGCACACAGCCATGCAAATGAAAAATGAATTGAAAAAGCAATTGAAAACCTACAAATGTGACAAGACGTACAATATATGCATTCTATGAAGATAAAGTTCAACCAGAAATGAAATTGCTGTCATTCAGAAGATCTATTTACTGTATAAAAGAAGACATATTTCCATTTTTGGATGAAATATCTCTTTAATTTAAGCTGCTGTCTTGCAGTTTGATTTCTCAGGTAACTTTATACCACAAGGCAAGATAACGATAATGAGAACAATGTTTTTTGCTATTGTGGCAGGTTGACATTGTGTTTTTGTCCTTTAACTCGAATGCATGTCAGTTTCTGCATGACTTACTTGGATGTAAGCGCAATGTAAGTGCAAAACCTCTGGGAGAGCTTTGTGCATGCTGTATTCTCTGCACCTGTTTATAACACTATAAAATATATGACCTTGCTTATCGTGTATATTTCCCAAGTCACCCAGAAGACTACAGTGAGTTTCTCCACTGTTAATAGACACAGCAATTATCAAGAAGAACTGCCGAAGTTTCTAAAACATATGTAAGTGGTGGCTCGTGACACACAAATAACACAGCTAACGAGCACCTACAATTAGTATTCAACCAGAATGAGTCAGATGAATGGAGGCATAATGGAGAGCACTAAATTAAGCATTAAATCAAGACTGAGACTGCAGATCATCTGAAGAGACTCACGCTGCATCGCAGACTCTAAACACATGCTGCTCGGCGTGAGAGGTTTGTCTGAGAAATGAGAAGAGACTGCTACTATCCCGAAGGCCGAAGAAAAATTACATGAGAGAAAACTGCTTTTAAGAACAAGACGGAGCGCATTTCACACAGTCTATATTGAGATGACATGGCTATTATTGCTGTTTGTGCTAAGTGAGCGCCTGAAGGACACCCGGCCAGCCTCACTGTCAAAACTCAGAAGGGCAAATGACTTGAAATAGCTGGCATGGGTGCCATTTCCCTTGCACGAGATCCATGATTGCAGTAAGTGCCGCCTGTAGCCAAGTTGACTGGAACCTCTTCATTCCTTCGTACTCAGGAAAACATCACTGTTTTAATGAAATCCAAACAACGGCACAGGAGTCGATGCCAAGTGGAGTGTGGATGCGATAAATAGTAGCAGGAAAGGCAGAGATAATGAACCGGGTAGCATAAAAATCTCTTCCTACTATTTTTGTTTTTACAAACCAACAATCACGCACAAACATCTGCCACTGTTTTTTTTTTTTCTTTTTTTAAATAAGCATTAATGACTTATTTTAAGCATGCTTTTCACACAAATGGCTTCACATGACTTAGAATATATTGCACAAGTCATATGAACTACTTAGATGTGTTTATGGCCAAGTCAAGTCAAGTGAAGTCACCTTTATTTATAAAGCGCTTTAAACAAAAAGGATTGCATCAAAGCAACTGAACAACATTCATTAGGAAAACAGTGCGTCAATAATGCAAAATGACAGTTAAAGGGACAATAAGTAACTTTTTAGGTATTTTATTATCTAAAATCAATATTTTTATTCATAAATATGCCCTCAATGGTGTACAAATACCTATGCCAATGTTTAAACTAATCCTTGTAAATGAAGAATTTATTATCTTTATATACATGGGACGGGTAGGTCGACGGAGGCTTCCATGTAGTTCCGCCATCTTGCAAAACTATAATAGCAGAGAGGGACAAAAAGTACTAAGCCAACGCGTTTCCACAGCGCGTTTTCGGTCAGAGCCACATTTTATTTAGTACATTTTATGTACTAAATTACAACTTCATTATTACAGACACGTAATTACAAATATATTTAAAAATAAACACCATACAATGTTCAATAGAAATGGCATTAAAATGTATATTTTAGTTTGCCATATATAGTATGCTTGTAATAACATTCAGCAGCATACTGTGACCATATTTCAACATAAATAAAACATACAGCACATATATGAGCTGTACTCTTCTCTACTGGGTCAAAATGGCACTCATATGTTTTCCCATTACTTCAACTTATTAAATTAATTGCCATTGGCTTCCATATTTTTCCCCATAGTCTGGAAGTCAATAGCTACCATCAACTGTTCAAAATCTTCTTTAAAATATCATCTTTTGTGCACAACAGATAAAAGAAACTCACACAGGTTTGGAACAACTTGAGTGTGCATAAATGATGACAGGTTTTTAATTTTTGGGTGATTTTTCCCTTTAAATAATTTTGTACATGATGGTCATTGCATCAAAAGCAGTTCATGATGGCCTTAAGATAACTACTAGAAGAAATATGTTGCAACTAGATAGTTACATCATCATTTGACTCTCAACTCAGTGGAAACGTAGGCCAGAATAAAGAAAGAGAGAGAGAGATGCACATCAAACGACAAAAGAGCAAACCAAATATTATGAGTCCCCTCCTCTGGAGGTGCCCTCAGGCCCCCTTTAACGAGCGAGGCATTGGAAGGCGGCCTGTGTGACTTCAGGGGCCGAATGACGTAAACCAGGGAAGCAGCTGAGCACTCAAAGCTCATCCTGAATATCACGCGGAGGTCTAATGCATCACTCTGGGGTAACGGGCCAGACCTGAAACTAAGGCTTAGTGCTTTACTGAACAGCTAAATGGAGTAGCTTTACAATTTGCCAATGTCGCACAAGATGCTCAAGATACTAAACCGTGTCAAGGATTTTCGAGTATTTTCTGCTTTTATTATTCACGATGGAGCAATTGATTCTGACAGCAACAAGGACAGAAACTAAACAGAATCTCAAAGCATAAAACAGATTACTGTTGAATGTCCATTCACAGAGTTCAAACAAATTATCCATTAAAGTTATACGCAAAAAAAAAAGACTGAGAAAAACATGGCACAATTGGTGACTCTTGAGGTTCTTATATTTTGTTGTTGTTTGTTCTTGTGGTTATTACAGTAATTCTTTAAAAGCAACAAGCGGACAGAAGCAGAGCAAAATACAGACACTTTAACAAAGAGCCTTAATGTTTCACAAAGAGCAACAGTCTTTCATGAAACCTACAGCATTTGTGCATTGTAAATCATAAACGTATGGAAAACTATTAAGAATTGTTTATCCATACTGTCACTTAATGTGCCCTTGAGTAAAGCACTTAACTCCAGACTGATCCGGGGGATTTTTTCTATAATAGGACTACTTTAAGTTGCTTTGCATAAAAGCATGTGATACATCTGAGATTTTCATACGGTTTGGGTTATCAAATATTCTGATCCCCTGAGAGGGACACCTATCCTAAAATTAAGGTATATATTTTCATGCATAAAAACCAGTTCATTAAAAAATAAAATGTCATGTTGTTTCTAAAAATAACAATGTTTATATTTTTAATATTATTATTTAATTATTTAAATGAAAAATATTAAATAATTTAATACAATTATTGAAAGGTTTATCACATACAAACTCTGTCACTGTACTAAAATCCAATTAAATTAAAATAGTAAATCTTATATTTGGTAAAAATGTATATATATATATATATATATATATATATATATATATATATATATACACACACATATATACATATATATATATACACATATATACATATATATATATATATATATATATACACACACACACACACATTTTTTTTACAAAATAATAAAAGTGAGGTTTTGACAAAAAGTTTGTAATTTCAAATAAATAATGTTATCTTAAACTCTCTATTAATCAAATCATCCTGAAAAAATAAATTATGATTTCCACAAAAATATTAAGCAGCACTGTCAACACTGATTATAACAAGATTTGAACACCCAGTGCCTAAAAAAACTTGTTTTCTCTCTCTCTCTCTCTCTCTCTCTCAATTGTTCCCTGGAGCCATCAGCATCTCTTTGCTCTCCTCTAGTCTTAAAACTCCGCTGTTCAACAACAAGATGTTCCTCAATCACATTTCAGATATTTTTAACCGTTTGCCTGCTGCTTGACTCTAAGACTTATTAGGTTCGTAATCTTAGTGTTGGTGGACGATTTACTTGGCAAGGGACTTTGTGTGGCCGCACATAGATCGCCATGGAAACAGCATCCCTACACAGTTCACAGAACTAAATTCTCAAGTGCTCATCCTCTGTGGCGAAACAATTAATGGCTGCTATGACAACAGCAACTGCAGTCATGTGTCAGGTCTATACATTTACGGAATTTAAATTCAAAGCACTTGATTAATACGCAATGAGAATCCTGAAATGAAATGGGCGATTGTTTTTTTTACCTGTCGAGGGATATGCAGCACAGGTGTAGGATGGAGGCAGTGGTCAGCAGCACGTCCAGAGAGGTGCGGACCAGGCAGAAGGTCTCACCGTAGATCCAGTTCTGATGGATCAATTCTATGGCACCAAACGGCATCACCAGCACTGACACCAGCAGGTCAGCAAACGCCAGCGAGACGATGAAGTAGTTGGTTTTGATTTTCCTGTGGGACAAACGAAAAGCATATGTACATTTCTTATTTTTTAACACCGCCCAAATGTAGACGCAAAGAAAGAAGGTGTAACTTTTGACCTTCCAAAAGAGGACACAACTAGAAATCAGTGGTTAAGATTTTTTTGCAACACTGTCTCAGAACAGTATAACCCAAATATTCGAGAGTGTGCAGCACATTTTATGGAGGAAAGTTTCATGAGTCTGGTAAGGGGCGTAACATTTCAATTCCACGTTTGAGATATTCGGCCAATCACAACACACTAGTTAGCTGGCCAATCAGAGCACACCATGCTTTTCAGAAAGATGAGCTTTGTAAAAATCGTAGTGTTTCAGAAAGGCAGGGCATAGGGGGGCAACAATAATGTACAGTATGTGAAAAATTATGTTTTTTGAACTTAAACCGTGTAAACGTATATATAATATATAATATATATATATTAGTGCTGTCAAAATTAGCGCGTTAACGCATTCGATTAATTTGAAATATTTAACGCGTTAAAAAAAAATAACGCAATTAACGCGGTTGCAGTTTTTTTTATTTCCAGTTGTGGCCTATGTGTGTTCAACGTGCAAAGAAATATGGATAAGACCAAGGAAGGACTTTTAGACGGAAAGTTTCAGTATAAAACTCTGCCGGATTACTCTTCAGTCTGCCACAAGAAACATTACTCTTCATTTAGTCTGCCACAAGAAACAGCAACATTAAAATCATGAACTCAAATATCATTGTTTAAAAAAAAAAAAAAAAACAATGACTGTAACAGTGCGTAAATCAGACCTTTTTGTAACGCTAACGTTAATAAGCTTAAACGAAAATAACATAATAATTGTGTAGCGGAGTATTTTTTGTACACAGTGCCGCGAACTGTCAATCACTCCTGTGCGCGTGCATCACTGTCCTCCTCAGCTGCAGCAACTTGCGCTCTCTCTCTTCATCAAGCTTTAAAACAAAAAGGGGACAAAAAGAACATATTGTCTTTGTGCATAGGCTATAGATTAATTAGATAAATGAATATCTAAATTTGTGCCTTTCCGTCTACGGTATTTTTTTAGAACTTAGAAAAAAGATGCTGCAGCCAATGAACAGCCAGCGGGGGCTGCAGGACGACTCAACCTCCGCAGACAGTTTGTAATGTTTATCAGACAATAAATACTCAAGATTTTGCTTTAGTATAACTCACAACGAGTTTCACACACCTTCTCCGGCCACGTTGAGTTGTTGACACTTAACAGTGGGAAAAGCGACACATGCGCTATTCACTTGTATAACTTAAGGGTGAATGGGTAATGTAGTTTCTGCTCTGGGTGGGATGAATTAGGAAGCTTGCATTGTGAAGGGCGCTCTGAAAATCGGCAGTGCAGGTAAAAGATTAAAACCTCTATTAAAACAGATGTCCAAATGAGCGTACCGGTACGCTACAAGCACGTTCTGGGCGCACGGAGAGGTGGCGGTACGCTCAAGAGCTATATTTGGAAGTGGCGGTACTCAGTACCGGTGTGTACCGGCCCACTTAAAGCACTGGCAATGACTATACTTTGGAATTTTTTTGCAGTCCACTTAGAATTCAACATGGAAATCATTTTTGTTTTTTATTGGCATTGATTGTTTTGAAATTCAAATGATACTTACATGCCTGTGTTTTTATTTCTTTAATAAATATGGCTTTCAAGCCAACAGTTAATTTGGAGGATATTGATGGTTTATTGCAGGTATGTTGTAGGTACATGAGAAAATCTGTGTTACAAGTTAAACAAAAATTCCAATAAACAATCATATTTTGAATTTAAATAGTTTCTTTGTCTTGAGTTTACATTAATTATTTACATTTTACATTTACATATCCAAAAAGTTTCAGTCTGTTAATTGCGATTAATCGCGATTAATCGCGATTAATTTTAAAAATTGTGCGATTAATTAGTTAATTTTTTTTAATCAATTGACAGCACTAATATATATATATATTGTGTATTGGGTGTAATGCAATGTGTTTACACGGTTTAACTGTACAGTAAATGATTAAAATTTTTAATCCAATTAATCAGAATTTTCAGTGGATTAATCAGGATTAATCACTATTTGCAATTACACCTGAATCCTAAATTTTTTTTTTTCTGAAATGCATACCAAAAGATAAATAACAGGACACAAATACATAATTTTCATGTATTGATTCATCAATATGTGGTTCTTTTTTTCTGAATTTCAAAAGTTTAACATTTACTTAGATCAAATTTACCTGAGTACTATATCAAACCATGCCATTTAACTACAGATAGTGTAAGAGTTTTAGGTGAACCAGTGGTTAAATATAGCCACATATCTATGAAATTTTGCATATGCAAATTATGAGAAACTCGAAAGAATGAACTCTGAAACACAAACATGCGCCCTCTGCACTCTGGGCACTCTTGTTTTTGGGAGGTGTTCATTTGCTCTGCCACAATAATTTAGGATCGATATTTTCACGTTCTGAAGGCTTCAAGTGCCAGTAAAACCAAGTAAAACCTTACGCGTCTTCAGTGTTTTCGTAATTAATGACAAACAACTAATTAACGTCGTTAACGCGCTAATTTTGACAGCCCTAATATATATATATATATATATATATATATATATATATATATATATATATATATATATATATATATATTTTTTTTTTTTTTTTGCAACATCATATTACCCCTTTAATAAAATTGGGGAAAAAACTATTGGTTTCAGTTAAAATTAGGGTGCGATATTGACATTTTTTATTTTATTTTTTATTATACAACATTTAAATGATTCGTCGTTCAATATAGCTGATTCATTTAGAAGCAAGTGACTCTTTTTCTGAATGGATCATTGGCTCAAATAATTTGTTTAAAAAACAGATTCATTCAGGAACGAAACACTGCAGTAATGTTCTGCTCTGGCTTTGATTGGAACTTTTCTCATTGGTGAAGCAGAAAGATGATGAAATCAAACGAAATCAATAGCAACCTCAGTTATTGTTCTAATAGTGGCATTACATTGCAGATTTGCCAAACTATCAAGTAAAAAAATAAAATAAATTATATATGCATTTCTTTTTTGCTAATTGACACATACTTGAAAACATCAGCTTGCACATAGTTAAAATAACAATTGTAATAACATAACAATTATTATTACACTGCAGACATATCGCACACCTTGTAGTTGATATATTTTATCAGCGTAATGTCTGTGGCAAGATTAATTGTTAATGGTGAGTTTGTCAACTATGTTACAGAAAACCTGTATAAGCAGACAGATAACATAGATGACTATTTCACCATTTTGACTAATTTCAGTGGTCTGGCAAACCAAATCTCATTTTCTTGATCAGGTCAACCTGAATTTTTTTTTTTTAAATCTTTATTTGAATTAAAATAAGAAACGTACTTCTCGACAAGTAATATATTACTTGACAATAGGTCTGTTGAGATCAAAATAGAAAAAATGAAGAAGACACTTATGTGCAATATGTGTTCAAAATGTCTGCCACAGAAGAAAATGACATCACATGATACTGGTCATATGATTTAATGATAAAACATTTATTTATTTTCTCAGTATTTTTTAAGTTAGTAATATGACTTAACATAGTTACTGAAATGAATTATTTTCTTATTTGCAAGAATTATATGTAAATATTTATTTTTAAGGTATTTATGTATACAAATTCAAATGTAGTATAGATATAAATTACACATTTAATTGAAACTTATTAAATTTTAATTCAAAACTCATCGAAAGTGCAAAAACTGCAATTTCAAGCAAACTGCAAAACAGTGCACAAAATATAAGTTTGAGATTATATTTTCTACTTTCTTAAAAGATAACACATGATATTTCGGAAGAAAAAGGATGGGAAAAACATAATTATCATCAATGGACCTGAAATGTTCACAAAATTATAAAACGACCCAAATATTCGTTTTTTTTTTTTTTTTTTTTTTTGTTTTTTTTTTCTAGGTGGGGGGATTTTAGGGAAAGGCGTTTAGGAAAGTGTGAGTATCATATGGAAGTATCATAAAAGTTGTCCACTTGTGGATGAACTACCCCTCTAAATATAATAATGGATGTAAACAGAGCAATCTAGACGATGTGTTTCCTAATGAGCAGAAATTCATACTCGCTATCAAATAAGCTACTTGGAGAAAGCAGCAACAACGTGTATGTGCTATGTGTGTGGTACGTTGTTGATAGGTTGTCATAATGTTCGCTGCCCTTGAGGCTCTCCAGAGCTCTTGGTACCCTATTAATGAGTAGTAAAACTCTCGCTTGAGCTTCTGAACACACACAGATCTATATAGAGCTCACGGAGAAGCATTAATAGGCTGAAATCATTCTGTCACCTAACCATAACATGGCATAAAATACACATACCAGCTGCCTGTCAACAATATACATCTCCCAAAGAATGCAGAGAGGGGCACTGATTGGCTTCCATGCACATTTGATGCCAATTTTTTCCATGCAAATTTGACGCCAAGAATCAAAAGCAACAGGCATCTCATAATTACACCATCAGATGTGTGGCAGTATTTACAAATCCCTTTTGGATGCATCATTAAAGCAAAATGGCACCAGATGTTCTAGTATGAAGGGCAGCCTGTTTTAAAGACTTCACCGTCATGACATAAAGTTTGGCATGTGACTCGCTCTTTGCGCCTTCTTAAAGACAGGGAGAAATGTAGATTATTTTCCCCTCGACTTCTATTATCAGATGAGCATTACACAGATGCCTCTTGAGTGAAAGAATCTGGGTGGTATGAGACAGGATAAGCAATTTATAAATCAGAGGGAAGTATAGTATGTGAAAAATAGGAAGGAATGTATGAAGTGATGTGTGGAATGACGTTTGAGGAGATAAGAAGCGGCTTCCAGGCTTGAGAGACATCAGAAAACCGACAGAACTTAAAGAGCTCCCTGAACGCTGTGTTCATAGGATATAAAACATGAAAACAATAGCTTGCATGATTTTTTAATAAAATTTCTTAGGCAAATAATGTGTGTGAACTTAAATGAGTAGTTCCCCATCATGCAACCTTAAAGAAACTAAATGAACACTATACTGTTCAAAAGTGTGGGCTTGGAAAGATTTTTAATTAGTTTAAAAGAAGTCTCTTACTCATACTACGGCTGCTCTTATATGGTCACAAATACAGTAAATACAGTGAAATATTATTTTGATTTAAAATAACTGTTTTATACTGTAATATATTTTCAAATGTAATTTATTCCTGTGATGTAAAGATGAATTACCAGCATTATTACTCTAGCATTTAGTGTCACATGAACCTTCAGAAATTATTCTAATATGCTGATTGCTGCTTAGGAAATATTTTTGTGGAAGCTGTGATAGATTATTATTATTATTAATAATTTTTTCAGGATAGGTTGATAAATAGAAAGTTTAAAAGAACCAATTTATATATATATATATTTTTTTTTATTCATAATAATTTATAATTACAATAATTATAATAAAACGTACTGACCCCAAGCACTGTATATTAGCCTTTTTATTTCAATTTAAATTGTGTCAACTCAAAAACAGTTAGTTAGTTGTTTCTTTTTATTTGTTTTAAATTTAAATAGTATGTGCTTCATCTGATTTTTCCTTTTGTTATATATATATATATATATATATATATATATATATATATATATATATATATATATATAAGACACAATAATCAAGTTACAATTTAAGGTTGTACACACGCAGACACACACAAAACAATGTGTGAAATGTCTGTTTTTTGTCAATAAAATGGAAGTGAATGGGGACCAAAACTGTTTGTTACCAACAAGCTTCAAAATATATATTTTTTATCTTCCACAGAAGAATGAAAGCCATACAGGTTTGGACTGACATGAGGGTAAGTAAACGATGGCATAACTATCCCTTTTTGAATCTAAGAAGCATTTTCAAAGAGGAATCCGCTGCTTCAGATATCGGTCTCTGGCCGTATCAGTGTCTTCCTCAGAACGGCACATTTGTGATGCTGACACTTTCTAGACCGTCTGAGATGATGGTGAGACGGTGAGATATGATGGAGTGTGGGTGGAGATCTGGAGCTTGAGCAAACAAGCACTGTTGTTTCCTTTCAGACACGGACTATTTCTGTTAATAATGGACTCAGAGCTCCATTCAGCTTTCATTGATGCAAAAACAAATGCATAGTTTCCCAAGAACCCAGCAGGACTCAAAAAGAGGTAATTACCAAGCTGCTAATTAGCCACTGAAATGAAACCCAAAGAGGCTATGTATAAGTGTGTATGAGCAGGTGAACTGCAAAACTAATGACAAAAAAAAAAAACACCCACTGTTGCCAGAGACACTGTTAAACAATGATGAGCTCATCCACTCGTTTTTAACAATCACTGTGCATTGTGTGTTAAAGACAAGATCACATGCTGGAGGAGTGATCGGATGGCCTATTTTAAGACATTTATCACTACTGACATGACGTAGTGTTCAGTGCATGACTCCCTCTCTGACACTACAAAGAGTTTCTTGGTAACCTTGATGAATGGTAACCTTTCAGGACTTATTTCTTAAAGGGAAAAACATACGTGTGCCTCCAGACTTGAGAGACAAAAGAAACCTACAGAATCCTGAAAACTGTATGACCTTTCCCCAAACATATTAAGCAGCACAGTGTATGTTTAACATTAACAATAACCAGAAATGTTTGTCCAACAGCAAAACAGTATATCAGAATGATGCTGAAAATTCAGCTTTGATCACAGGAATAAATTACATTTGAAAATATGTTCAAATAGAAATTGTAACAATATTATTGTTATTACTGTATTTTTGATTAAATAAATGCAGCCTTGGTGAGCAGAGGCTTAAAAAAAATAATAATAATAATAATAAAAAAATAATAATAATAATTCCCTCCATACTTCTGAATGGTATTGCATATCTTAACTGATCCAATTTAAGATACAATATTAATCTAATCTCACAATTCATCATATTAGTTTTATTTTAATCACAATTTAGTGTAAATTAAAGTATATACCGTATATTTTCTTTTCATTGGTTTTGATTGGATCCTCTAACATTAAAAACTGTCAATTCTTTTTTTTTTTTCTAATTTGAAATAGTATTTTTTTTTAATTATTATTATTAGTATTTATTTTTTTGGCAACATTGTTTCAGTTGTTTCAATGTATGTTTTTCCGCCAAGGTTGCTTTCCATCTTATTAGTCTTTTAGTAGTAAAATCTCATTAATTGGGAATTGACATCACTTTTAGTCAGAAAACATCATGAATTCTGTCATGTTTGAGGTATTTGACGGTTTATAAACAACACAATTAAAACAAAACTCTCCATCTGTTTGACAAAATACCAAAAATAAATCTGTTCACACGTCAGCGAACCCAGTCCCTCACTGTTTTTAGCTCTTTATCTTTCATCCACTTCATTTTCTCAGTTATAATTAAAAGTTTAATAGTCAAAAGTTGATTAAAACAGTTTGCTCTAGCTTATAATAGAAACACTTGAATTCTTTTATTTTATTGATACCCCAAGAACGGCCTGTGTTATTCAGCTAAACTCTAAAATCCATCTAGTAAGAATTACTCGAACACAGGTCATGTCACTTCACTTGAGCTGCACAAATGAAATGCTAAAAAGGGATGTTTTTCCTACAGGTAGGTGGATGTTTTTGTGGGTGGAGACGGGTGGATTCTGACCTGAGCTGCCGGTCCTTGCAGACGGCCACCATAACCAGCAGGTTTCCCAGGACGCTCATGAGCATGACCAGTGACAGGAAGCTGATGAGAGCAATCCTCTTCGCCAACCCGTTGCTGTGGGAACAGAGAGATAACACAGACTTACTGAAAACCATTTGATCGTACGAAACAATGAAAATACTGATACGTGTCCATTCAACCGGAGACATTTCAGCTCTGGAACCCTGATGCATAATTGTGAGTGAAGATATGCTTTTAAATGCATTTAGAGCAAGTTTGATTCACTAATTATTAAATGTTGACATTTAAGACAGCTTTGTCCACCTCAATTCCCATGGAAACTGGCGTAAAAACACTGGCCAGGAATAGAAAGCACATTGCCCACACAGAGGGATCGAAAAAGACAAGTCCTGCTCATGAAGAAGATCATTTCTTTAAGTTACTGATGACGTAGATCTCACAGGCGATGGTGGATCAATAATGATTAGCAATGAAACCTTTATATTTCCGCCACATGCATTCGTTTCTAGTTTCAATTCAGATGCATGTTTTGATAAGCGTTGTGAAATTCATTTTCTAGTATACTTCTAGATTTTTCCAGAAAAATCATCAAAATGCCTAATAAACTAATGCAATTCTCATCCGACGCATTGTTTTGCTTCAAGATTGACACTGACTATGTAATTGTAGGCTGAAGCCTGTTATTGTGACCGCAGGCTGGAGGAAGAGGTGACCCCCTGCCGCTCGTTACAGATTAATGAATTTGAGATTAAGACCCGATAAAGAGACACTTCATGAGCTATAAAGCTCTACCTGTCTAACACATAACAGAAATCTGAACGGTTATGTGGATTACACTTTATAATAATTATATAGTAAGAAAGTATTAACAAATCATTTGCAAACTATGAGATTATAAATAGTTAACATTTATTGACTACATACAAATAGTGCGTTCTTCATTTATTGGCACAGTAATTAAGTGTTATTGTTTAATTATTAAATATTGAAAAAAAAAATTAGATAATACTTATTAATCCCAAACAGTTCTCAGTCTTTTATGTACTGTAAGGTCATGGAAAATCAGAAAATGCTTTAAACCAACTACTATTGGACATTAACTGTACTAGTATTAGTTAAAATGTTTACAAGTACATTAAGCCAATTCCAGAAGCTAAACATTAAAATCAATCAATCATCAATTAATAATAAAAAAAAAAAAAACAGTGATCTCAATATGAAATACATACAAATACTCATTTGATCATTTGTTAAAATACATCATTTTTGATTAGGGTAGTTTTAGGGGATAGAATATACAGTTTGTACATAATTTATTTATTATTTGCATAGAAAGTGCATATAAAATAAAGAAACCCAACACATGTGTGCGTGCATGTGTGTGTGCGCGCGCACTCAATATATCTGTAAACATTTTAAGGAACAATGAATATAAATGAAATTAATGTCCAGTAAAGCTCTTAATTAATGTCATTCCGATTTTCTGTGACTAAATTAAGTGCTATTTACTGTTAATAAAATGTTAATTAAAAAAACATTATCTAATTCTTTAAATATGAACAAATAAAACAGTAACTTTGTCATTTAGTGTGAAAATAAATTTGAAGAACTCACTATTTGTATATAGTGTATTAACTACAGTTTATAAACTATTAATTAACTATAAACTAATAGTTTGCAAATGATTTATAAGTGCTTTGTTACTGTGTATTTATTATAAAGTGTTACCGTTATGTGTGGATTTTGCAGCGAAATCATTTTTCTGTCACGTCTAGTGAATTTGTTGTTTAAAGAATCATATGCTAATAGATCAGACAAGACAGTGTGAACTTTATGACCATTACTTAGATTTTCCACTTAGATCTGCTATTTCCTGTGGCAGTATATTGTCTGTTTCACAAGTTGATGTAATTCTAGGTGAGATACTGTAGGTTGATTCGATGCACTGTCCATTATGGCAGGGCTCCAGACTACTGGAGTAAAGTAAGACGCATAAATAGACGGATAATTTAATATTATAGGTGCAAAGAACTGAAACAGGAGACGTGGAGGAGGAGGGGTAGCAGAAAAGTTGTCTCTAAAAAGAGGTAAGCAGTCCTTATATGCCCCTTGAAATATGACTGACAGGATTAAATGAACACACGTGTCTAGAATAAAACTTTGTTTTATTTCCATATCGTTGAATAGAAGCCTATAATACACAGAAATCCATTCTGCTATCAAATCGTCAGTCTGTGCAGCCACTAAGTCTTTCTTTCTTTGCAATATAACAAACAAAATGGGTCTCTGTTAGTTACAAACTACTCAAATGAATCCATCTTCATGTGTTGAGTACAAAAGAAAGCACATTTTACTGTTCATTTCTGTTAAATTACATTGCTTTTCTATTGTTTTTACATGTGAACATACTAGATAAATGTGTTTGATCATTGCATTCATATCTCGTATCTTTTTCATAATTGTATTATGAAAAAATGTGGAAACTGATAATTAAATATTGGCTAAATACATGACTTCCAATTATTTTTCCCCAAACAAAAAGATGCATTGCAGTAAAGACTTCATTAAAATTGTAAATATATTCAACAGACATTTTCAATTGTCCTCAGTCAATCTAGTCATGAAGGAAAATCTGTTTTTTAAGTCCTACATCAAAAAAAAACTGTGCATCTGAGAAAAATGTGGTGTGCATTTAAATATGGACATGCAGCAAAGCTAGCAGAGCCGAATCAGCTGACGCCAAGACACGAAACAAACATTATTCCCAAGAGAAGACAGATACTCTTTGCAATAAGTTAAACTCAAGACATGAGATATGAGTACTGAGCACAGAAATTATCCTCCAATGCTTTTGGTTTAGAACCTGGTATAAATTTTACAGTGCATCTGAGTTCATGTTTTCATCGGTTTCATGTTTTTACACAGTAACGTACTAGGTCTGCCTCTTTGCAAAGCTTTTGGTCTTTTAATAACCCTTGTAATATGAAGCACGCCGAGCTAGTTGTTTTCTCATTTATCCATTCATGTTTATCACTTGTGTCAATAACTTTAAGCAGTCCTGCCCACTGAAAGCTGCACTGATGCATTCACAATACTGTGATTTACAATAATATGTCACCTTTCATATGTGATGCATGGGAACATTGTCATCAATCTAATTTATATATTTACAGGTTTTAAAACAATGCTTTATAGAATTTTTTTTTACCAATTATCCAGTGTTGGAGTTGATTATTCATAAAGTAATGTCAGCAAAGCTTGTTTTTATTCTGTTTAACCTATTTCAGTTTTAAATATATTCTTTTGGGAAAATTAGAAATAAACAATTGTTCCTGCAATTTAAAATATTTAACTGGACCAACAACATGATTTGATGACACAATTAAATTCAGAGAAATGGAATTAGGCCAAATTAGTTACAAAATAATCTCTAGAAAATTTTGGTCCAAAGGTCTAGAAATTTGTAAAGTTTTCATATGACAAGCCACTATAAAACGCAGTGCTTACGTAAAAAAAAGAATAAAGAAAAAAAAAAGAACACTACCTTGCTTATTGTCTTTTTGAACAGAAAATGCATTCTGTGTCAATGGCCCTTAAAGGATAGTTAACCTTCAGTTGCTGGTCCCCATTGACTTGGATAGTGTTTTTTTTTCTCCTCAATAATATGGAAGCCAATGAGGACCAGCAACTGAAGGTGAACTATCTTTAAGGCTGCATGCCCCATATACAGCATATGTGACAAAATATGTGACAAAATCAGTTTTTGTCATGCTACAGAGCTACACACAGGAAGAAGAAACATTTTGTTACTAGAAAATCTAGTACTGTCACTACTATTGTCATGCTTACAATATATATATAATCTCTAGTAATTCTATTAGTGTCTGTGCGTATCTATTTTGACATGCCATGTTTTTGTCCTGTGCTAGTATCACTATGTCAATAGCAGCTTCAAAATGAACCATGCATTTATGTGTATGTCGCTTCCAAAACTTTGCAGAATGTAGTTGGCCATCAGTCCTCTTAGCAGCATAAAAAACAATACTTTTATTCAACAAATTTAGCTATTCAGCCTCGAAAGTATGAAAGAACGCTCCATTTATAATTGTACAATCTTACAAAGCAGTCAAACATCTCATTTCGTGATCTCTTAATGTTCCATTAAAATCAATAAAGTTGTCTGCACTGCATAATGAACATTTAATAAGGTTTTAGGTAGCTTATATTTAAAATTTACTTTGTGATATTTTCTACCCATGCTTTAATTTTTTTTTTTTAAGAAAAAAATTATCTGTGATCACACATTAATTGCTAGACCCCCTGCAAGTGCTGCTGCGGACCCCCGGTTGAAGACTCTTGACCTACATCTCGGATGGCCCGAGGGTGAGTAAATTAACAGCACACTTTCATTTTTGGGTGAACTATCCCTTTAAGCTCACACAGATGTGCCGGCAGAAGTATATCTCTCGTTTTTAAACCTCAAAAATAATTTGAACATAGTTCTTTAACATGTACACATTTCAAACGTATGAATGCACGGCAATGACAATGCAGTGTCTGTTCTCCCACAGCTGTGGAATGTTTAATCTGCGTTGATTGAGGAAATCAGCAAAAGAGCGGAAACTTCAGAGAAAACAGAATCAATGCCTACAGATGGCTGCTCACCCGGTATTATGCATGTTGTGTGTGTGTGTGGGTGTATGTGTGTGTGTGTGTGTGTAATGACCGGTGAAACCTTTGACCTCGAGTATGTAATTGAACTGAGGTTGCAATCAGAACACAGCGGCTCAATCAAAGCACTCAGCGAGCTGACCTTAGGTCATTAGGTACACGCTGTCTCTTCCCTTTGGTTGGTGTTCGATGCAAAACACCACATTTCATGATGGAATGCTTTCTAATTACTCATTTAAATGAATTAGCAGCTTTTGTGTCACAAGTGCATATTTTATATGTGAAAGGGGCCTTGATATAAATCTATGACATCTATCATGAATCTATTTAAGCAAGTTATGACAAACTGAAAACTTAATTTCATTATTAATGTCAAAAATTATATATATAATATTGTTGTTGTTTTTTTTCACGTGAAGTATTTCATCTAATTTATATTTTACTCACAATCTCATCTATCTTTAACACACAATGTTGAACTGAAAGAGATGTTTTGCTAACTCTCAGAAAGCAAGTTAGTTTTGGCTCTCCTAACTTTTAAAGTATGCATGAAGTAAACATCAGTGCTATTGTTCACAACAACTAAAACTAAAACTATTACAAATCGTTTTCAATAAAGATTAAATTAAATATAAGATAAATATGAAGTGAAAAACTTAAAGTGATTTATACACTTTTTATTTTTAGTAAAATTATATATATATATATATATATATATATATATATATATATATATATATATATATATAAAAATAAGTTTTAGTACACTACGAAATAATTGTGAAGTATACTAATAAAACTAAATCAGAAATAACAAATAAAGAAATAGAAATATAGATTTTTTTAAACAAAATAAATTAATAAAAATGACAAAAGAACATAATTACTAAAAACACTAAAATTCTAATTAAATTCAAAATTATTTTAATAATTAAAAACATTAAGAAACACTATAAAATATATAAATAATATATAAAATATAAAATATATCACTAGACATACAGTAGTACAGTACATAATATATTATTAGGTCTAATGGTTAAAGGTGTGACATGAACTCTTGATTTTCCAATAGCAGAAGACAGACTTACATCTGCTGTGAGTCACTGGAGGGACTTTGACTATGGTCTGTCTGTAATATGACGTCATGTAATTAAGTCAAATGGTACTCGAGTCCTACGTTTCCTTTTTAGTGTGAGAGCTAAAGACTTGAGACTGAACTCTAAGTGAAAACATGCTTTTTCCTGTGAACACTGGCAGAAGATCAAGTTAAATTCAAGTCCTCTTCAATCTATTTATTATGTAAGAAACTATTTATTATATAATTGTACAATTCATAAACACTACTATTTTAACAAACTATTACTTTCCCCGGTAAAATAAAACATGTTTAAAATATCGAGGCAGCCAGAAAAGAGGAAGTAATTTTTTTTTTGCTGCAATCTCTGTTTTATTTATTATATACAGAGACTTTTAACGGCAGAAAGTGAAGTTATGCAGCCTTGCGTATTATTTCTTCAAAAAATCTATTATCCGCCAAAAAAGGAGAAAGGCTGCTTGTGAAAAAAAGCAGGTCTCTGAAAGCCCAGTAATGTTTCGAGTGTTCATGTTGTCTGGCATGTCACGTATTCAGCCCTACCTGTTGTTATTCAGTTGCTAGTGATATGAAGGTTGGAAGGAAATTTGTCCTCAGTTGCTGGGAAAGCGTCCAAGAGTCGAAGCGCTGACAATCTAAACTTGAACTAAGGCCCTTCGTTTTCATTAGAAACAGGCATTAGTGTGTTCTGATTTCACAGCAACACTCGTGAAGGACAAATATGCTGATTAAAGGCACAAAGTGCACGGTGTGAAGATCAATGAACAATTGACCCTCGCAGAAGCAGCCATTTGCATATCTAAATGTGTAACAGCAAAGCAAATTCTCCTAATAAATCTTAATAAGATCAGAATCTGTGAATTTCTATAGCAAACTAACTTTCAGATATCCACAAATACTCGCTAGTTATGGTGTGAATAATAAATGACTTGTCAACATGGGTTCTGATCAAATGTCTTTAAAATCATAAACTGCTTAATTTTAATGTATTGTATACAACAGTGCCTGATAAAATTTCCAACAGCCTTGGTTCTTGAAGTATTTTTGCCATAGCAATATTTATGTAAAAGTATTTTAGGAGAATCACAACATTACAAACTTTGAAAATTGGACAAAAATAAACTAAGGTACAAGACTTAAAGTTAAAGACTTGTGCACTTAAAGGCTTAAAGTTAGAAAGAACTAGAAATAAATATGCATATAAGCATAAGCATATGAGAGTGAGACTGATTTCATTAAATAATTTGTGTTACTTTATTGGGAGTGATTGGAGCTAAAGTGCTCTTTTGGCATGCTTTGCTCAATGCAACTCTGGTAGAATTTTCTGTAAAGAATCATGGGTAATGTAGTTTTTCACCACAAATTCCACATGAGTAAAAAAAAAAGCATATACAAACAACCTCAGAGCTCACAACATGTCTCGACCAATTGAGGCGTACAAAGGCGGGATCTACAGAAAATGGTCAAAGCAATGCAAATGCACATACATTTAATGCATGAGTGCAGAAGAGAGAATGTCAATAGATAAACAAGGCCAAAACCCGGACACTTTAGGAAAGAAATCCTGAGCAGAATATGTCCACAAAAAAGAAAATGCATGGTCACCTTACGTTTTTTTACATCCAGAACCAAACTATTGCGTCATGCTGCTACAGAGAATGATGGGATATGTAGTTTTGTCAAATAAGCCTGACACCTCATAAAACAGATAAATGAGTAGTGTGTTTGGCAAGCCATGTCGCTATTTTTCATCTAGAGTACACAAAACGCTAAAGTGTACAGTTAAAACTGACAAAGCTAACTAAGAGTGCTTTCACACTTGGTTTGCTTGCCTGGTCCGAACCCAACTTCGATTGCTCGCCCCTTCCCCTGCCCCTGATGGACTGCGTTCATATTATTTTATTTGGGTCTGAACTGCAGTTAGCTTGCGTCATGAAGCCAGCAGCTGTTTACCCCATTGCATAGTAACAACGGCGCAGGAGAAGGCGCCATAAGCATATCATTGGTCTCTGCACTACGTTTTTGAACCGTTCGTTTTGTTTACAAAGCTTCGGTACAAAACGCCACTGACGTCTGTCTTACGAATGTACTGCAAATGATCTGAAGAATGCTAAAGATAATCAGAAATGAGACATAAAGCTCTCTGTTTGCAGCGCGTCAATCACACTCATCAGTAAAATGAGTGAAACACACACACAAACACACATTTTTCATAAAATAACACGTAATTAACAGTACTTCACTACCGCGATTTGGTACAATTGTGTTCAGATCAGCAGCGAACCGCACCAAAGTTCACATGAACCGTAGCCCAGACCACCCTTTTTAAACGGACTCGGGTACGGTTCTCGGGTGTGATTCACATCATCCAAACGAACCAAACTCTGACGTCAGTCGAACCCGGGTGATAGTGTGAAATTATGGCCCACACCAGTTGACATTTTTCCACCATGATTCTTTCATTGACATGTTCCCACTTTAGAAAGCCAGGGAAATTTTCCTTCACCTTGCAAACTTTGCCATAAGCGAACTTTGGAAAACATCTTGTAATTTATTCTGACACGCCACCCCAATAAATCAGACCCTGCTAGCCGTAGCCTTTGCTTATTCTTATTTCCTATTTAACAATTGCCTCTGTTCTCTCCAAGACCAATTAGTGAGGAGACACCCAGCAGAATCATGAGACAAATCAGCAGTGACCATGCTGAACAAATCATCCGTGGCCTTAGCGTTGAAAGTGACCATGCATTAGACATAATCCACAGGTCAGTTATTTTCCGACCTCATTCGGCCATTGCAAATAGAATCATATGAAAGGCCACACACACAATGCACATGACCTTCAGCACCGGGAGTGAGAGCAAATTGAAATACTCTTGACGTCTAGTAAATCACTGTAGACTGATCCTATATAATAATAGAGCAAAGTGTTTTAAAGGGTTTAAATTCAGTCTCTTCAAGGTTGTTGATCACATGATTTACATCAGGCTGGTTTCACTGCAGCACTGTGCTACTTGCTGAATTCCTTAGGCGAAGTATTTCAAGTGAATGAGAAAATACACACGAGACGACAAGCATACTTTAGTGCAAATACGGAGGCTTTCTTTCCATGCACTCAAGGTGTGATATAATTTCCCCAATTCCATTTGCAGATGAACACTCCGCATCGCTGAATGAATACGGCATCTCAATGGAATTGAATCGCTTCGATCTCATCCAATAGTCTTGGATTGGGAAACGTGTTTCCGTGATTATTATAAATCATCATTTATTTTTATTTTTTTCTTCCCGTTCTGTGGACTGACAGTAATTAAATGGGAAATCTGTAAATAACTTGCACCTGGGAATGGGTCGGGCTACGTGTCAATCGTGCCTTTTGTAAGGGCGCATGTGACTTCCATCCGTGAGGACAAAAGTGTCTTTTGGGCTGAATGTAAACGAGTGCGGATCTCCAAAGGATGACTGGCATGGACTCAAATGCGGATCATTTAGGGCTTGTAAGTTTCATATTTCTGGGTAATTTAAAGACATTTGCAGATGTCATGTCGTCAACTCTGAACGTATTTGGGGGGCTGTCAGAAACCGTTACCCATGATGAGATGTTTTAAAACATGTCAAATCTCAGATTTTCTCTCCATTTTGACACATGTTAGACTCATTTGAATAAGTAAATGGACTATCTGTGCAAAAGCCTAGATTGATGTACTGCTGCAGACATATTGGGCCGTTCTCCTTGTCATGCTCAGTAAAAATGTGTGTGTGTGTGTAACACTAGTTAAAATACTGAGAAAAATACTTTGCTAGTTATTTGTTAACTTTGTTTGATATTCTATTAACTCGGTTTACGTCGTTTCCCACCGGATATAACTGTGATCAAGAAAAACCACATACTTTTGACTTCTTAAAAACGTTTTTAGAAAAGACATGCAGTTTGTTTCATTGGCCCATCTTGAGGAAGAAATATAAATGTCCTCACTTAGCTGGGAACAATTACAGTACATTAAAGATAGAACAAAACTATATGTGATGATTAGAATAATCATCTTTAAACCAAGTCTTTTGACTTGAGCCAGGAAGCAACCACTTGAAAACATCCTAGAAATCACTTAGCAAAGCCCTGGAAAGCACCCAAAACACCCTCACACCGTAGACGAACAGAAAATGTTAAGACTCATTTTAACAGAGAGGCCTCCATTAATCAACATGTTGCCTGAGACTATAAAGTGTTGGAACAACTTATCTTTTGATAAACTAAACTACATCGTTCCTCCAAAAACAGCATCGAAGACCCACTGCTGTTTCTTTCTGACCATGCTATCATTATTTCAGCTGGAAATCTCCAGGGCGAGGTGGACTACGTGCCTATCTAGATTTATCGCTGCCAGCAGATCCAGTAGATAATCCAAGAGAGCAGGACCCCTGTTTAAGCAGCGCTGGGTTTCCCCGTCCCCTGAGGCCTCGCTCTGACCCCGCCAAGACACTGGACAAGTGCCCGGTCACACTGAGGAGATGCTTTCTGGTCTTTCTGCCTCGGCTAACACAGAAATGTACATATTACAGAAGAGACCATGCACCTTTAGAGATCATTTATTAACCAAGGCTAGTCTTATGCAACAAATAGTGAAGTTGTATTGTATTGAACAATAAGGTTTACGTGGCAGAGGCATAAATTGTGCATGACTTCTCTCGACTGCATCTCATTAAGAGGGAGTCAGGTCATTTATATCAAAAACCCATCGCAGCAGTTCACAGTTTGCTTCAACAGCAAAGTTCACAACAGCAGGGTAATTTGCAGGTTGAGTTACGGAGGTGGCATCTCTTAAATAGCATGTCTGAACATGTTCAAGCAGAGAAAGGAAGGAAGAGCATCCTCTTCTTTGGGCTGTGCATGTGGTCATTTAGAAAATAATACCAAAAACTTTTCATACAGTCATTACATTATTTAATTTGTCTTTTTAAAACAACAGTGGACAATACTTGCATTGCAGAGGAATTCTGTTATTTCTGCCATTTTTCTCCACATATAAAAGTACATGTCATAAAACAAATTACATTTTGATTAAACTATCATGAAGAGAAACTGTCAATCGTTATGTATGCCAAAATACATAACTGTGTAGATAGCTAATTTGTTAAAAACCATACACAAAAACTAAATTAGTGTAATTTTAATGGTAAAATATTGTAGAAAATGTTCCATATACAGGGAAAAACTTTAATAAATCTAGCCAGACATTTCAATAAATTTTACAGTAAAATGCTGTTAATTGTATAGTTCTTAGAAGTAAAAAAAGAACATCAATGTATAATTTAAGTCAAAATATGTAAACTGATATTCCCTGAATTCCTTGCGTGACACTACACATTTCATAGTATTTTGTATTTTGGTTGAATAATCATGTTTCTTAATAGCTTTTGTTATCAGTTATCTTCTGTTGTTTAATAAATATTTAATGTGTTAGTATATTTTGAAGGTACAAAACAGATTTTAGTGTGCGTTGTTGAATTTACTGGTTTATATTCCAATTATTTTGTTAGTAAATACACAGTTTGTTCTGAAAATGTGTTTACAGTTTTTCTGTATTTTTTACGAAACAAAATTCTGGCAACCCCAGCTGCCAAAATTGATTTGTAAAAATTATTAAATGTTTTTATACAGAGTAATTAAGAGAAAAAAAAGGTCTGGGAGAAAGGTAAAATAACAACAAAAAGTAAGTAATAAATAAATGCTGTTGTAACTAACTAAGTAAATAAATAAATAAATATATTTGAAACAAATCTCCAAAGTGTCCAGAGTGACCTGCATATAAGATGAAAGATAATTCACATAAAAATGTAAAAAAAAAAAGTTATTTGATAAAATCAACCCTGGGAAATAAAACTGCTTCAAATATACTGAAACAACCAATAAAAAAAACTTCAACTGAATCTTCTTCCATGCTGGGAGTTACCTCTCACAATGACAGACCTCTTATGATAAAATTATCTTTAAATTTAATTCTGCAGTGGTACCAATTATTCATTCTAAATATATGCCTGCTCTGATTAACGTTCCCACACAATAATAGTCTCAAAACACAACATCAAAGAATTCCACACCTAAGTATGCCAAAGTGCCTTTTACAGCATAAACACTTCAAAGACACTCTAAAGAGATTCTTCAAGAAAAGTGGTGATCCAGAGTGGTGTACACAGTGACAGAGGGATAAGGAGTATGGCCTTCCCCAGAGAGAGGGACATTCTGCAGATAAGCTTCTGAAAGAAGGGGGATATTGCCATGAGGTTTGTTGTGATATTGAGCACAAGGTGATATAAGCAATGTTTGCCAGTTTGAATGAAAATGTTTGGAGGGACAATGCGTCCTCCATGATGAAGTGTTACTCTGTGGGTGCAGTGATGATCACACACTCAGACTGCGGTGTTGTGTTTCCTCAACGGGGGATTTGACAGCTTTTTGTTAGACATGCTAGAACTCAGAGAGCTGGATCGCCACCAGAGCTTGTCTTGCTTTACCATGCTTTCATTTGGATTGTGAGATAAAAATGAATCTCCCTTTATTTTTTTTTCACATTTCAAATCCAGTAGTGGAATTTTAAAAACGTGATACTAACAAAAGAGTCAATCAACAGTATAATGCTGTGTTATCACAGCCATGCTGATACAGAGAGAAATAGATGCATCCTGATATACAGCCATATAGCACAACTGCAGTTGAGTGTATTTAAAAAAAAATCATTCTGAATGCAGAACTACTTCCTTTTGCCACAGACTCAAATCTCAAATTGACAGTTTAACAGCTGAGCCCAAGCCTTTGTTGCTAATTTGAAAACGTCACTTTAGAATTAGTAACAATTAATTGTTTCATTGAAAGCTTATGAGAGATTGAGTGTAATTACCTGCATCTGATACAGCATTCATTATTCATTTCATCCGTCTCATCTTCACAATAAAACATTAGTTTGAATGTCTGCTGAGGAAAGCGATATCTTTGTTGTACTATCCTTTCATCTGATAAGGGGATTTTCGCCCTGGAGCTCACATCCTCGAAAACGGCTAAGCACATTTTAAAATAGGTGTCATATTCGAAGTTTAAATAACTACATTCTCTCCTCAAAAAAAAAAAAAAAAAAAAGAGTTTGGTTGTCCGACATAACAGCTGCTGTGAGAAATGCCTCAAGAAGAGATACAAATGGTAAAACAAAATATCGCAGGGCTGGAAACACCTCTTAGCAATCAGATTTGAGGACCAGAAGTAACTGTGGTACATAAAAGTCAGCTCACATTCATAAATTATCTGTTATTATTAGAACCATTACACCTTTACTCAGCACTCTGAGCGTAAGGCATAAACATAACAGCACCGTAACATTTCACTGACAACAACATGAAGACCACTGGATGCTGAGCAATGATGCACACATACTCAGTACTATTTATAAATGTCATAGTGTTGTGAGACTCAAGTGTTGTTACAAGATACTGAAGGTTTGTAAGCAGATACCGGAAGAGAGAATGCTGATGCCAACATAGGAAAACCATATTTCCTCTGTCCTGCTGAGCAAACTGGCCCAAATCCTCTGAAGACCTTCAAGTCCCCCAATGCTTGAGGTAGCTTCCCCAGAAATCTGAGGTAAGCAGTGCATTTACAACAATGACATTTCAAAAAAAGGAGGCCACTGAGGTGAACATATGCGTGGTATATCAATGTTGCACCAAGCAACTGAATTCTTACAAAGGCCTCAGCCAGGGTCAAAAGACTTTTCATTGATTTATGCATGAACCAGGTCTATATATAAACCATCTTGGGCTTACAGGTCATCTAAAAAATGCTAAAGGAACAGACAGATGACGGTGCTCTAACCTCTCATTGGTATCTACTTCTTCCATCTCAGGCATCTGGCCGCTGGAACTCAGATTCATGTACCCGTAGATGCGGAGCGACCCTGCAAAATGAGGAGAAACAGAGGTTACGGTCAGGACACAGCATCTGTTTCTAACTCATGAATCATCAGTTCATTTCACACAGGCTGTTGCCATGATTTGCTGTTGTAGTTTTCTCAAAAGAACCTACTCAATAAAATCGGGTCAGCCTAAATATATCAGTGGATGATTTGTGTTATCTATTAACCCCGGGATCAATGTGAGAGACCGGCTGTAATGTGGCAGAATTTTTTTTACAGCTGTTATTGAATGTCAGCTGTCACAGAGGAGGGTAAATGACATATGAGCTCAGAAGCCTGTTTATATGAAAGCAAGAACGTGCTAGAAAAGTAAATGCTTTTCCGGGGCTAAACAGAGAAACAAAAATAATGTATAATTCCTAGACCTTTTGACCAATTCATTTTAATGTGTGTTATTTACAGATCTAGTACATAAGGATTTGAAAAATAACTTTACAAAGAATTCACTGAAAAAGAGATAAAATAATTTATATTTACTATAGAGAACTCAGAGTTAACAAGTTAACAGTAACTTGAGGTCTGCTATGAACTCAACACCCGGTACGCCAAACTATAAATTCAAGACTAACATAAAAATCTTAATTGCCGTGTTTAAAACCACGTTTTACTTTTCATGGTCAAGGTAAATTAGGTCACCTACTGTACTATATTGTACTTTCTGATGACACATAATCTCTTGAAAATGAATATAGCCTTTTTCCTGCATTTTCATGTGGCAGAAGGAACAATATAATCTCATTTAAAGGGATTGTTCAGCTAAGAATGTCTGAATTTTTTTGCCAGAATTTATTCAACCTCAAAATTGTCAATTATTCAATGGTTTCCAGCTGGTTGGAAATTGTATATGCAATTCAAATAGACTACATATATCTTAAATGTATATATATATATATATCTTTTTCCATTACAAATTTGTTGCGATTGATCTTTTTTTTTAGAGTTTACACCCAATAAATAGCTGTTTTATGAGAGAAGGTACAGACAATTTTGAAACAAATATGATCCCATTTACAGCACTTCTTATTCATTTCTATGGTACCCACAACACTGATTGACTGACGATAACAGAAGTTAAATGACGTTAGGTCTATGATGTGATTGGTTATCAAGGCACATGTGATCAAAGCTGACCTTTGTGCTTTCACTAATAGAAGTCCAGTTCAGTTTGGGATCTCTCCATAATATTACAGAAGAAAGACATACAGGTTTGAAGTGGCATGAGGGTGAGAAGATAAATAACAACAGAAATATAGTTAGTTTTCATGAACATGAACATTTACTAGGTTGAGAATACCATTTGTGGATCATAACTATAAACTCTTTAGACTTCACTCAAGTTCCAGTGGCATTTATGAAAGGTTTGATTCATTCTGCTGGAGAGAGCTCCATGTCAAGTGTATCGTCTCTTGTTTTCTTTCATATCTGAAGCAAGGAGATTTGTAACTTCAATAAGTGTCTGCGTTCGGCACAAGCGAAGATGTATAAATCCATGCTGGCACAATAACAGCAGATCTGCAGTTGGGAAGCATGCCGACATGACACACACACACACACACACACACACACACACATACGGGGGTCTGGTAAAGGTTTACAGTAGACATGGCTTTACTCATCATCTCATTCTCATCATCATCAGCTCTGCCTGAGAGAATTCCTGCATGAGCCCTCCAACATGGATCTAACACCTCCAGACATGACTGTCCCGGTTAGTGGCCAGTCTGTGTTTTACAATCGCCAGAACATGCAAACACAAGCCACTAATTCATAGACACACAGACAACCAGAACGACACCCGATCATCACTGTCAAGTTTATGTTCCTGTAGCTCAACTGGTACAACATTGCGTTAGCAAGCAAGCTAGTGCAAGGTTGGGGCTTCGATTTCCTGGGAACACATGATAGGTAAAAATTGATATGCACTTTCACTTTGGATAAAAGCGTCTGTTAAATGCATAAATGTAATTTAATTTAAGTTTAAATGACTACACACACACCCAGGGGTGTGAGATATTTATCGTCTGCAACAATTTTGTAATTGTTTTAGGGGTATGTAGGGGTTTATATGAATGTTTCTCAGAGAAGAACTGTCTTCAAAAATGTCTTTTGCATTTGCATTTCCTCTTAACTTCATCTAATGCATATTAAAGTAGTGTTTATAAGTGCAGCTGCTTTGTTTACAGTGGAATCCAAGGAAACTCTATATCACTGCTGTTCCATAAGCGCCACCTGCTGTTAGAGAATAAATCTGCATTTTAATTTAGTGCGTCTGATTTTAGTTTTGTGCAGGTGACTTATGTAGCATAATATCACAAATCTGAAGTCAGATCATTCTGTTTTTGCTTTAAATCTTAAAAATGATACAATCTTAATCAACTAAACTCATATCAAACTGTGACCCCAAAAGCGAGGTACGTACCGAACCATGACTTCTGTGTACCATTACACCCCTGTCTATAAATATAACTTTTATAAATATAACATCTAATGCTACATAAAGAGGTGATAAAGACATGAGTTCTGGCATAATCTAATAAACATAGACAGACAAGAAGAAATGACTGAAGCTAACAGCAACTGAACCAGCTTGCCAAAAGCCATTAGTTTTAGCACAACACTTGCCAAACATACGCCAAAATCAAAAAACACAGACACGTTTTGTTCTAACTGAGAGTCCTTTTCGGTTTTTATTTGCTTGCAAGTGTCTTCAAAAGCCATTTAAAATGAGAGTGAATTAAATTAACCAGATGCTTATGAAATCTGAAAGCTACAAAATGTGTTTGGCCCACAAGGGGCTTTCTAATCTAGTCTAGAGTGGCATGCAAGTACAGAGAAGAATGTAAAAAAAAAGAAGAAGAAAAAATTATAGAAAAAATATAATTCAGCTTCTTTAGAAGCAAACTTTGATATAGTCAGTTCAGAAAAACAACTGCACATATCGCAGTTTAATTAAAATATTACCTGTTTTTAACCTTCAAGTAGACACTTCCACTAAGGACATGCAGAGGATGCACAGGATGCACAGAATGTAAGATGTGGAGGTGTCTTTGCTGCTGTTAGATGATACCGGACAAAGAATATTAATACTTTTTTGCAGTGATCAATGTCATATCTGTATAGATATGCAGGATCATTGTGGTTGTGAAACTTTCCTTCTTTCTGCTTTTATCCGGCTCAAGTTACACTAGTGGAAGCAGTCCCAGTTTCAGACAGCGTGCCACAGACATGGCACATTTCGATATTAAAAGCTGGTGAAAAATGCTAGTTTTGTTGAGCAAATGTTGATTTTTAGACAGCCTTGTGTCGTTTTGTCTTTGTGAGAGTAACATACAAAAATTCAAGTTGTTACTTGCTGAAAAACATTCTTTTTGCAGTAGCTCTGGTTTCTCAGTTGTGCCTGTGTAAACTGGGCTTGTTACAATAAGTCAAAGCAGGTCTGACGTCAAACATCATTGGTTCTTATGTGGCAGGTTTAAATATGTGCGAATGCCAATAGTCTTTTGAGAGCTTTAATAATAGCAAAAAAAAAAAAAGGTTTGCAATAATTTGAAGGAGAAAAATTATGACAATGGGAACTTCTTTGTTCGTCAAACAAGGTATCTTTGAGAGCACCTGCATATTTTTACAACTGTCAAATTTTGGATTTGTGCTGAAATGAAGTGTTTAGATGGCCTCTTCAGGTCTATGTGGGCGGTTCTTGGCTAGAATAAACTGAAGAATTAATCATATTTTATGCTACAAAAGGCATGGCTGCATGTTATAAAGTCAATATGAAACAGGACCTTTCCACTCCTTTTTCTCCAGTGAAACAGGATATTCCACAAAGAAAAAAATGACTCAGTTTTATCCATCAGGAATTGACAGGATCATGAAACATCGAGTTTCACTACATCAGTCTAAAGGGAAAGTTATTTTTGAAGGCAGCGCAAGTCATTTCATTTAAATAAATTAAGATTGTTTTTAATGCACCAATGTTTATCCATAAATAGACTTGAAGTCAGTATATACAAACAGTGTATATATTTATGTATCACCGTTTCCACCAAAATATGAAGCAGCATGACTGTTTTCAACAGCTTTCAAAGTAAGAAATGTTTCTTGAGCAGGAAATCAGCACATCAGAATGATTTCTGAAGGATCATGTGACACTGAAGACTGGAGGAATGATGCTGAAAATACAGCTGTGCATCACAGGAATAAATTACATTTAAAAATAAATCCAAATAGGAAACAATTATTTTAAATTGTAATAATATTTCACATTATTAGTGTTCACCGTACTTTCACAAGGCTGCAATTAGCCTTTCAAAAACAATCTTTTATTATATTGTTCAATATCAGCACACGTTTTTCCAATAGTACAAGACACTAATCAGAGCGTCATTCATTCTTTCACGTAGATCAGATACACAGCTCCTCTCAGGTAAACTCAATCTCCTGGTTTAAAATTGAAGGATCTTTTGAATTTGAGGCGCCTGACTCAGCCACCCTCTGAAAACTGAGAGGGCCTTTCAAACTTTCCTCCATCTCAATAAACCAGGCCTCGCTGAGTCAGCCCTCTCCAGCCGACAGATTGAATTAACGCTGGAGACCGTCTCCCAGATGTGAGGAGGGTCTCCAGCACCTGAGGCTCTCTCTGTACAGCGCTCTGCGAGTAAAGGAGAGAGAAACGAGTGCAGAGAAAGACTCTCCTTTCCAAACGAGGCTCATCGTCATGCCTGAGGCTGTGCAATGCTCCGAGGAATTTCCCATTTCATTTAAATGCAAATTTTGTCTTTAATTATGATCTGGGGCATCTACTCTTTTAAACCCTTGCATTTGCTGATTCTCTGGACTGTATTTTAGGGCTATTCATTTGTCATTGGTTTTGTTCAGATTAAGGCGAGTTATTTTATATTTAAATTTTTCAACCTTAAAACTCATGATTTCTCAACTTTTGCTTCGAAAATTACTAATTGCTTACAATTTGATGCCACAACTTCAGTATTAAAGAGCACCTAATATGGCATTTAAAATGTTCCAAATATTGTTTTAGAAGTCCCCAACAACAGTATTGCATGCATGCAATGACAAAAAAGACTTTAGTTTTCTTATAATATGCATTTATTTTTACCTGTTTTGACAGCGATTCTCAAATGATTTGTTTAGTGATTCACTTTTCAAAACCCCGCCTTTACGTGACGTTAGCGAGTATAGCCCAGAGTTCATATTGTAAAAGCACAATCAGTCTTTGTTTGCGTTAACTCGATGCATAAACATAACGTTTTTACCAAAAAAAAAAAAAAAAAAACCCAGTAACATTGTTACTACGAGGTATGACTCTATTCTTAAAGAAAACTCTGAAAACAACGACAAACAATTCACATATCTCAATACAATTGTCATTGAAGACCTAGAAGCTAAACGGTGCTTACACAACAAACCAAACAATTATTAAGCATGCTACATAAAACATAAAAGCAACAATTATTAATAACACTTACAGGTTGTGATACGGAGGAGGAAGATGTTGCAAATACACTTGGAACGGAACCTTCCTTCAATATCAGCCGGATCGCGAATCCAAGTTTGATTGCATTTAAGTTGGTAAAACAATCGTCTTCAAAATGGCGTGAACAAAGCACAAGGTTCGGACTATACTTCTGTGGTACAGTTGTATATATGAATTGTAGCCACTTAGTCTTCAAATGCTCATCCTTGGGCAGATGAAAAAAGTTTGCTTTTGAGTCGCACTTCAGAACACAGCGTCTCGTCGCCCTTTGATGTTTTCTAGTTTTCACTGACTGCCGTCTTGGAGCGCAATAAGTGGGCGTATCGTATTCAAATAACTTGACAAGTTGACGTCATCTAGTCAGAGAAAAAGCTTCGGTCTTCTAACGATTCATAAAAATGACTCCGAGTCGACTCTTACTTTTGAAAGACAATAAATTTATATACGGTGCACTGTCATATTTCAAACTTTGCAGGATGTTTTTGTTCACTTAGATATATGTTACACACTACATGAAAGGTAAATTTCAAAATTCCATGATAGGTGCACTTTAAAGGTCCATTATAATAATAATAATAATAATAATGTTTATTTAGTATTTAGTGTTTATGAAAGCACGTAAATTAAAAAGCGTGTTTATTTTTTACATACTGAATAAGAATCAATGTTTTGTTAAAACAGCGTCTTGAATATTGCTAATATTCGAGAAGTGTTGTCTTACTGCTAGAACAACTGTTTTGTACACTGTATCACGAAAACAAATTCATACCTGGCAATAAAGCTCATTCTGATTCTGATAATAGACGTCAAATAATAAATTCTGAAAATCTCTGAATCGATCAGCGGTGCATTGATTTATCGTCCTTTCCCTGTATACAGTACATGTGTCTCCTTGATTATTATGGAATCTTTTTGAAGTCGGTCAATAGTTTTGAGTGCTGTAATGGGAAGTAAATGATGGGAGGTGAATTTCCCACAATAGCAGGTACAACTTAAACTGCACTCAAAAAACACTCAGCATGCGGTCACTCTTTAGATATTAAACCACTCCATGCAGCAATTACTGAGCAGTGATCGCCAGTTCTTTGAATGGCAGAAAAAGAGAAAAACATGGACCTGACACGAGACCATTTTAATTTCTCTTCTGGATGCTAGTGAGATCAAATTAAGACCAAAATTGAGAGATTTTTCTGATGAGAAATAGACCCAGATCTCAATGGCCACTTTTACATTGCAGGCCTTGATACCCAATTCCCATCTATTGACTATATAAACATTTTTTGACATTTTTTATTAGTAATACAACTGTATATTGTTATATTATATGTGCCTTAAATATCCTTCTTGTCTGAAATTTTTTTCTCAAAGTCGTTTGTGAGGAAATTTTTATTTTCAGAAGCATTGAGTTTAAAGAATTATTAAAATATTTCAACTCAAATCAGTATTGCATGTCTAATTATTTAATATTTATTATAATTATTTAGCAGAATAAACCCATTTAGGGTGATGCTTTACATTAGGGTCCTGATCACACGGTCAGGGTTTAAACGCTGTGTGTTAAATCCTCTTCATTTTCGAGCCAGAGTTGTTTTTAATAAAGATATTCACGTTGATGGGAAATAAAAATGCATATTCCGATTTAACAACAACAACTTGAAATATTAATCATTATTGTATGGCAAATATATAATACAGATAATAATAAACCAACATAATACGATTTATTATAAATAGATATAAAATATTTAAAACATCCCCTGGCAGCATATGCTATAACAAGAACAATATGTTCATGGGAAATGAATACAGTGCAGTACACAAATGGCCTGTCAAAAGCAAACAGTAGCTAGGAATCAGTTCTCTCCAGCATTGCAGACGCTATACACAGCCCAGAGCTGAACTTTCCAGTCAACAGGGTAATTTCTTCATCCTGTGATTAAATGCAACTTTGAAGTCAATATAGGGCACAAATCTCTGCCTTAAAAGACTTTATCAGACATTCAGCATGTACGTAGTCTTGGTAAACCATCCAGTAACACTGGTGATTTCACAGATACTGCTTTCTAGAGTGGCTTGTAAATAGCCCTGCCTGGGACCAAAATCAAGTCGTTTCTCAGAGAACAATATACTAAACTCACCATGTCTAATTCAATATGAATGTCAAGGTTTCACAATCTTAACACCTCCTGGTATTTTATGACCAATTACCGCCCGTCTGGGTTCCTTGATGTGTCAGAGGCTGAGAGCAGAGTCCAAGGACTCCCATACTGTGTAGCGTTTCCTTCACGCAAACCACCGTCACTGACCACACACTCTACTGCAGGCCTCAAGATTATCAAAAACACAACCTCTGGCTTCATTTCAAATGCTTCCTACCTAGACCACATACGCGGGAATCTAAGCTATATTTGAATTGTTCTTACTAATAGCATTGTTTTTCTCGCTGTAGGCACTTTTAAAGTATTCAAGTAGGGCCCTGTGACGGAATTGTGGAAAAATATAATTTATTGTACTGCATAACATGAAATATCATGGAATTTGACAAATATTGGATGAGTTTTGGAGTCAAAATTAATGTTTGGTTAAACTTGATACTGTAACAGAAATATTGTACATTGCTATACAGTAGAATAAAATTCTTAAAGTAATACTAATTACAATAATAATAATAAAATTTAAGTGAGTAATAATACATTTTGTAATTTTATCTTTAAACCTCTGCTGTGCAACACTCTAAAAAAAATCTAAGGATTTTCATAATGATAACAATTTAAAAAGATGTAATTATGTAAGATGTAATCGTGCTTTTCATATTTGTTTTCAATCATAAATTCTGAAAAAAAAAATAAAACATTTCAGTGGGCTCTATTATTATTATTTTTTTTTTTTAAGTTTTAATTGATTAGATTTGATTCACTTTATTCAGCTGACTGATTATAAAAATTAAAAACTTTTAAAAAATGTAAAAAATTAAGCCATTAAAATGGAATCCAGAAAATGTAAAGAGTAAGCCAATTTGGAAACAAAAAAACCCGAATTTATTTAATAGGGACCTAATTTTTTTTTTTTTTTTTTTTTTTTTTACATTTTATACATTTTTGTTAAAATGCATAAGTTTCACTATTTCAATTAATTAGACATGTTTTTATTATTATTATTATTATTATTATTATTATTATTATTATTATTATTATTATTACTACTACTAAAATTAAATGTAACATTTACTCACCATAGTCCACAAAAAAAAAAAAAAAAACACCCTGATTTTGGGGAAAAAAACTAAATGTAATTTAGGAAAAATATAAAATGGAATTTGGGGCAAAAAAAATTACAACAAAGTGTCCTATTCAAGCATTCACTTAGTATACAGCATTTCTGGGCATCATAGCTCAGTCCCTTCAGTCACTAACCAAATCTGAATCATAATTTTTGGAGGATCAATAACATAATGCCCAACAAATGCAGCTTTTAGAAGCTGAATGAGCTTAGAAACACAGCCACTGACTGCAGGGACACTGAACTGTATAAATATGATGGAGTGTATGAATACGAAGATCCAGAGCAAAGAAACACTCCATGAGAGACTCTAGTTGACAAATTATTCATCACAGTGGCGAGACATTCTGAAAGCATGTCTTCTCGGTGGTTTTTTTTAACTCACGACGGACTGTCATCATGTCCTCAGAAGCCCAGTGAAAAGCATTTCAGAAGTAGAAACATGTTACTTTGCATCTTGCAGTTGCTTTATGGTTCAGCTGGTCTTGCTGTGATAAACTCACCATCTTGTACATGAACTCTGCACCCACTTTTGTATAAGCTGAAATAAAGTAAATGCTTTCACAGATTATATTCCTCAAACAGACCCCAAAGTAAAAGCCTTAGTAATAAAATAAAATTATAAGCACAAAAAAATGGGATTGTTCCACTGCTGCGATTACTGCCTCGGGCAGGCAGAGAAAATGAAATGCTGATTTGAAATGAGCATTTCTGATTGTCTTGCATCTTCAATGAAAAAATAGATAAAGTGTACCAAAAAATTAATGTTCTCTCAGTGTCCTCTGGCCAGATTATAACCTTGCAAAATGTGAGAATGAATTAATGTCACATTCCTCTGTGAATCTGTGTAGTCAACATATTTCCTCTGAGAACACACTCATTTTTTCATTCTGTTAACCAACCGAGCCTGTCACTGAGGGAGCTCATCTGTTATTTGATCCACTTATTATTTGCACTAACGTGTGAAAGTAAGATTGAAGTAATTCATGGAATTGGATGAAATTAATTTCAGAATGTCTGCAGTCATCATTTGCACTCCGCTCTGTCTAAGGTTGCCAACTTTTTACCACTCAAATATAGGACAGGAAATGGAAAACTGACAGTGTGGATCTGCTGTTAAATTAATGTAAATTAATGGTGCTGACTGTGCTAAAGCATAATAAATATTATAATAATATAACATGCTAAACCTATAATCTTTATCTGAGCATCAAAACCCCAAAAATGAAATCACAACAAAAGAGCTCATCAGTCACTGCTCACTCGCATGAAGCACTGCAAATGATGTCACTCTCCTTACTTTCTTTGAAGACTTTCTTCAAAACAGAGTTAGTGATGTTGTGATTCATCTCAGAGCTGGCTGGTTTGGTTCATGGCTTGTTGAAACGCTTTACTGAAGAACTTACAGAGATGCAGAAAATGAATAAGACAAAATGCTTCCAGAACAAAAACATCTGAAAAAAACATGTAAAAAGAAAGAGAATTGGCATCTTTATAAGTACATTCTAAAAATGAATTGTCACAACAACCAGTGATTGTGTTATGTCTCTTCACATATGTAAATGTGCTAAGTGACAACAGAATGCTATAAAAAAAATGCTGGACATGAGGCACTGTTTCACTAAATGCATTAATACTAGTAGGAATGTGTCTAGAGTTGATTATTTGATTTGATTTTCAGAAAAAAATTGAACTAATGTAAAAATAATTCATTATTTAGGCAGTCATAATCAAAGTCTTAACTATATATTTTATTTTAAATAGGGATGCACCAGTACTCGCCCGATACCGATACTTTTATTTTTGTTGCTTGCCGATACCAAGAACCGATACCGATACCGATATTTTTTTGCATTTGTAAATGTTTAGATTATTGGGTACAGAAACCAAATGAGTATGTATAATGTTACCTGGTTAACTTTTTTAACTGTTAAATTTATTAAACAGATTCAGTCAAACCAAAATGTATTCAGACACCTTCAACATTTCAGATTATCACAGTTTATTCTCTATAGTTTAGAAGATGGTAATAAAACATGAGAAGAACTCATATCTAAACTGTGTCAGAACAAATTCATGTTGATAATGTTAGATAACTTTGATAGAAAGGTATGTCGTGGATTACAATCAACTAAAATGATTCAGACAGCTGTTAGTATGACAGTATTAACACAACTATCAGTACTTAGTCAGGCAACCCTTAGCCTTAATAACTGCCTGTAGTCTCCTGGGCATACTGTCATCCAGTTTCATGCAAACCTGAACTTCAATTTTTTCCCCAGACTTGGTCTGAATAATTTTTGGTCGCAAATTTAAATCAGTTTTACTGGTAGTTCAGTGTTTGAAGAAATGTTGGGTATAATTTGTCATAGTACTTTATTTTGCTATCCTCACTTCCATAAATTAACTATAGTGTCCTGCACCCACTAGTAAAAAATTGCATGTGATTGTCACGTGCATTTCGCCTGTAATGCTGGCTCCTTGATTAGCTGTAAATCACTATCACCTGCTTTCAGATGGAGTGGCATTTAATAGACAGAGTAGTGGTTCACTGATAAGCTACTCAATATCACGTTCATTATCGAAGGCTATTCATCTGCAATATTGCACTAAATATCGTATAGCTTGTCTGTGATCTACGGCTCTGTCTATTAAATGCCGCTCCAATTGAAAGCAGGTGATGATGATATGGATTTAATCACGGAACCAGATTTACTGACTAGATGCGCGTTATCATCGTGTTTGATATATCGCCCAGCTCTATTGCCTAGCGCATTAAACACAGGCTGCTAGATTCACTTTCGCCAGAAAGTCATCTATTCCTAAGGTTGAAAATAAATTATGTTTATAGTGAATGCCCCTATAAATTGCCTTTTTTATGATTAGTTTTAATCCGAATGCGTGTGCTAAGTGAGTGAAAATCAAAGATCACACAACACACACTCTCTCTCTCTCTCTATGTCTTTCTCCCTCCCTACCGTTAAGTAACTTGTGCTCTGTTTTACATACTTGTTTTTGACATATCCGACCGAACTACAAACTTTACAGTCATGAAATGTATATTCACTCGACAAGTTTGCGCATCTCCACTGCTGCGCGCTCAATCCACTCAGCGAGCGTACTTTATCAGGTCGTGCACGTCAGCTATACAGGCCTCAATACTGAATGTTTAACATTACATTCAATGCATAGATATTCTGTATAGACAACCTTAATCTCTAATAACTCTATACTGCTTCCTGTTATCATAGTTTATTTGTCTGAATATGGCACTTATCACATGCCGTGTGGTATCGGCGTTTAGTATCGGGGCATTTTAACGAGTACGAATAAGAGTACAGGAGCCAAGTGCATCCCTAATTTTAAATGAAGAAGGGTATAGCAATCAAAGAAGCAGTGCAGATGACACAATCTATTTTTATGTTAGATTAGAACATTTTATAAAATCGTAAAAGCATCTTTTAGGGGGTTTGGAGTATTTAATTCCATCTACATTATAAAACAAATGCTTACTGTGTATTTTCCACACATTAAAATGTTTTAGAGAATCCATTCATTAAATCAAGTTTGTTTAAATTAATTTGCACAAAGCAAAAAGCCTGACAAAATACCCGCAAATCCTGTTTGTGCTGCACGTCCAAATGGATTTAATGGATGAAGCCCAGAGAGGGGTAAAAGCTCAGGGGAATCAATTTTCACGTCGTGAAGTGGGCTGTAGCTCTAAGTGTTTATTTTCTGTTGTCAGTGGGTGCGGAGGACATGGTGGTATCTCTTATAGGGGTTATAAAGCTGGCACACTTCTGCCAGGGTAAACTATGATGATTTCTCTCTTGCCTTTCGTCAGAGTTAGATACTTCACAGTTTGCTGTCTGGGTTTCATGCACTCCTAGTATAAGTGTCAGATTTGGAGCTTTTGGATTGCAGCAGACCTGGAATTCAGACTCTGTGCAAACTCGTGTGGAGAACAGATGTGGCGAGAGGACTTGGATGGATTGTGAAGCGCTGTTTTTGTTAGGGTTAAAGCCAGTCTGCTTCATCTGAGCTAAGAGTGGTTGCAGAGGCAAAGCGATGTGTGATGGAGCTGCACAGCACTGTAAAACAACACACAGGGATCAGGTACAAGCAGCTGGAGGTGCCGGATTTATCAGGTAGCAAGCAGCTGCCTAACTCTAACCACAACACTACGTGGCATGGATTTACATATCACCCTGAAATAATGAATTTTCTTGGAATCAGTTGAGATAATGTTGGCGCATTGCTGTGCATGCATTAAAATGCCAACGCACAATGCATGGAAGATAAAATACATTCTCAAACTGCTTGCACAAAAGAGCTCACCTTCAAGAAAGTGCAATCGATTATTTAGTGCACATGTGATCTTAATCTGAAAACACAAATGGTAGTCTGATTAGAACATCGAGTTTGATTTTTTTGGAGAGAAAGGCAACTTTATGGAGCCTTAGCTGCAGTAAAACTACTTGTAATAAAAACAACCAGTGTAATTATTAAGGTCTACTGGTATTATGCTGAACAAATATTATCTTTACTGTGTCAATACCCTACTTATGTCAAACACTCAGTGCCTGCTGCCTCCATAAGTCATCTCACATACTTCTACCTCCAAGTCATGCAAATTAAAGTAAGATTTACAATTGCATTGGTTATGGCAAGACAAATTGATCTGATCGTTGATTTTGGAACGTTTTCACATTCCTGAACGCACTTATAAATTGTAGATTTTTTCAATTGAGTCCAGAGACAACTGACAGAGATAAATGTGCATCGGGGTTGGCTACATTTATGCAAGCCAGGACAGCAAGTTAGGGTGCTCCACTCCTCCGTTTCTTTTCTGTCCACCGGTAAGCGAGAGCTGGTAGCAGCAAGCTTGTTTTTTTTTTTTTCAAATCTCCAAAGTAGTTGGTGTTGGTGCACGGCGGAATGGCAAGCATGGATAAAGCGAGACTTTAGTTAAAGCTTACTTTTTGATAAACAAATGAAAAATCATTTTGCAACCCTGCAAAAACTCCTAGTGTTTCACAAACAAACCTTAGGAACACTTCCTGAACTAATATGCACGCTGGAAATCAATGTCAAATACTTAATTGTCTAGTTTTGTATGTTTGTTACTATTGATTTCCATTAAACACACGTTCAAAACAAACTCGAGCCTTTATCTTGGAAAACGGCCCAGATGCTACCAAATATGTCCCATCTTTTCAGGGATCCGAGTGGATATTTTCGAACGAGCTCAGACAAAATTCAAAACATATGACGACTTACTACACACAGAACAAGAAAAATTTGAAATTGTTAAAGTAGCAGCGTAATTGTGGCCATAAAACAACTCTGTTTAGGATGTAATACTCCAGTGCTGATGTCTCTGAGCCACTGTAAAAATGTACTTTCTCAGAAGTAACTAACTAGAGCTTTTAGCCCCCCTAAAAGTGCAGCTTTCCTAATAACGGTGCTTTTGTGGCTCCAGCGCTGCTGGAGAGGGTCTGCTGTGATCTTCTCTGATATGCACTGTAATGCTGCTGGACATCATAAGGCTAATGAAGAGATCTACAGGTGTTCCTGTGGGTTCATGCCACCCGTGAGTCCCTCTCTAATAATGTGGCCATCAGTCCTCTGAGATCTCACACTTTGCGCCAGAGCGCCTGGATTTTTATCTATTTTGTATTTTATTTTTTTGAAGTTGCACTACTGTAAAGGCCTTTGAAAATGTAAAAAGTATCTTGTTCAGGAACAGAGCCCATTCAACAACCTAAAAGACAAGGAGGCTGTTAAGCTGAAGGAAAATCAATAACATATGAATATGCCTAATTAATATAGTGTTTATTAAATGTGTAAAATGCACAGAAACAAGAACTAGTAATAAGGTGTTTCTTCTCACATTTCACAGAATACTAAACACCTTTATAAGTTTACAGCATGAAATATTTCTACATTTGACACATAATGTTGTTTTATAACATAAACCTGATTTTTGTTCTCTGTGAATTCCGGAAGAATATGTGCTATAGATTGCAAAATGTAAAAATACATTTTAAAACATATTTTTGTGTGTTCTGAAAAACTGCAGACAAATCGAAGACCTTGCATGATTTATTGTGAAATAAATGATTTCTGTAATTTATTAATTCAAATTTGAATTTTTTTTTTTTTTTTAGTTAGAATAATTAGTAACAAATACGTCATTTTCAGAAAATAAATGAAAGTAAAGATATACAAATGTTAATATTTAGCATCACTAAATCAACCAAAATACAATTACATTTATACATTTATACAGTACTAACAAAACTTATTTTGGAAGTCAATGGTTATCAGCAACTGTTACCAAAATTCTTTAAAATATCTTCCATTGTGTTCAACAGGAGAAAACAAAAACTCATTAGAGGTTTGGAACAACTTGAAGGTGAGTAAATGATGAAAGTATTTTCATTTCTGGGTGATCCTCACCTTTAAAGCAGGTCAAAATGGCTATTTACCATAACAATTTTACCACTTTTTACAGTGGATCAGAATAATTGAAATACTGACAGACAGTGACGTGAGATAAAACACAACCCCTTGTTTACACTGAGAAAACTGTGTGGGCACCTCATTAAAACCTCCTTAGTCTTGCTAATACTGCAGTAGTTTATACACTGAGACCATTAAACGTGCTCTAGTCTAGGCACTGAGAATGAAATCACCCCAATCACTTCGTTGACCCAAACTCATTAATCCCTAAAGTTTACTTATGCAAAAAAATCGAAGCAACATGTTTAACATGGCTCCCACTGAAAACGGAAAACTTTATTTAATGGATTTACACCATGTGCCCAGAAAGCGATTACACAAAAGAGAAAATTGATTCAGAAGCTTCAGGAAATGTAAAGCGAGCCACATGTTCACATCGGCCGGGCTTCACCTTTGTTTTAAGGCTCTACATGGGGCTCTAATGCAATGTAAAAGAGAGTGTATCGATCTTCTGGCCAGAGCTCCTTACTAAGCCATCTATCAAAAACATTCATTCCATGCTTAGGACACCAATATTGACCACTGCACTCACTACTGCATAAATGCATAAAGGAGCTCTCTGGATAAGTGCTAACAGTCTGAATATCAGCACAGAGGACTAGATTTAGGACAAACTACCCAAAGCATCCCACATGAGCTTTTCTGAATGATCTGTACTTTTATTCAGCATAAAATGAGAGTATTAACTGGATATATGACACAGTCAAGCTTCCTGTTTCATGCAAAGTGCTTCAAAAAGCCAAAAAATTCATATTACTCACATTTAGGGCGTTTTGATACTTTTTTTTTTAAATAAGCTACAACTCCTTTTGACATAATGGAAATACATTTTTACCTGCAGTGCAATAAAAAGCAGATAAAGAGCCTCTTTGTCATTACCAAACTTTATAAGACATTTGTAAATTTTGTTTCCTATTGGATTACAGGTAAATATCCACTTCATCCAGGCTCTTTTTTTTTCGGTCTTATAAAATATCCCACAAATGATTCAGTGTGGGAGTGAAGTGTTTTATAAAGTTGGGCTTTCAAGTAAAAATTTCAGATGAGCACTGAAGATATTTCTGGAGAACGGTAGTTCCCTGTTCACACACAGTATTCAGTATATACTGTATGAAGGTGTTATGCATTTTTAAGAGATATAAAACAAAACGAAACAAAAAATTATAACTAGCCACAAATTCTAAGTAAACTTCCATTCTTTGAGAGCTCCTATCATGCATTTAGGATTGCGTGTTAGCTGAACGCTATTAGGAAGAGAAACACTGCTGTTGGATTTCCTCATTTGAATGCTATCTGGATGACTGTGAATTTATGGAGGTCAAAGTATTCTTAAGAATTGTTTTGTAAGTCATCCAAGTCTTATTAATATCGCCAAAGCTTGTTCTGGAAGTCTCATTTAATCATGGCATGAATGGCTTCATAAACAGGTAGTTGGGAGCTTATTCTCAGATAGCGACAGCCAAAGTCTGTGTTTGTTTTATGGGGAACGGCGCTGAAACTCTCACCTGATTGTCATCTCATTGATTGGAACATCTAACTGAAATTACCCTCTTTACAGAGCTGATTATTTCACAGGTCCACATGCTATTTCTGGCTATTCTGACTAAAAACATGCTCTGTGACTTGCGCACGAATTACGTTACATTCACAACAGATTACAGTTCATTCAGAAGGGTTCAACACTTCCTCCACCTCTCTGTGAGGTTTACAATCAAAACCCCAGACAACTCTAAAGTGTGCAGTACTCTCTCGCTCTCTTCTCTCTCTTTTTCCACGTCACTGGAGAACTTCATAATTGCAAGGATTACCGTCTGAACAAATGCTTTCCAAATGTGACAGTCATGAAATTACCTTGCCATTAAATCTACCGAACAGTCAGCATCCAGTCAACACAACTGATTATTTAAATGTTGATTGTAAGCCACTAGAATCCCCATCAAAATGCTGAACAGAAAGGTGAAAATTAAAACAAAACAAAACATATATTGCAATGCAAATTTTAAATGAACTTCAGATTAAAACAATAACAATATGAGGCTCTGTTCCAGTGCCTGATGTATCATTACAGCCTATTATCATAATGCATCAATATTTAATGGAAGCTTTAATTAATCCAGATTTCAAGCACCTGAGAGTCACACCATCTGGGTCAGTCAAGGTGTTTCTTGCACCTTTGGGCAAGGTACACAGATCCACTTTGTCAGTTAATGTATATTACATAACGCTGTCAAATGTGAAATTATGTCTATTATATGACATTTGCATTTATTAATAATAAATTATCTGGGAAGCACTACCAAGCACTTTGTTATTTCCAAGCCACTTTTGCAAAAAACACAATTTCTTCTAGAAAGAACTGTGAAAGTTGTTTCTGATTGGAATACTAGTAGTTCTTAAAACGCTTAGTTAATTATGCTGGATATCATAACTGTCAAAATTTGAGAAAGTAACGAAGTAGGATTTGTGACAGTTATTATGCATATTTCTTATACATTCGTTTCATAAAAGACTAAAAGGCAGTCTGCCAAAATGAGAGCATAATTTAATATTTAACTCCCATATAAGGACACTTCTCGCTTTTAAGTACTGTGTGATTCACAGCAGTCCAAACATTTCGGTGCATTCATCTTTACCATAGAAATAACAGCCTAATGAACAGTTTTCAGTATTTCTGAGGGCAATTATAAAGCGTGTTAATGATGAATGAATCACTCACCATTTCTGTGAGGAGCGCGCGGGTCAAAACCATGGCACGACTCTGGATCCTCGCGTGGAAATTCACATCCTCGCATGGAAGAGTGGCGCTTGGAAAGAAACGGACAACTTCTGGGCTTCACCGGGTTTACTGAACGTCCGCTGTCGGCGGTAAACACAGTTGCGGGAGTTTAACGTGTGACGGTAATGTCAGCGCAAACTGGACACGCGCGGCGTTCCGTGGCTCAACGGTTCGTCCGATAGAGCCGAGCGCGTTCGCCCTTCGGTTTCCACAGTGAAGCGCAAACTGAAGTATCAAGTCCCTCCTCTTTCACACCACTTCCACCTCCAATGTGTCTCCTGCCCTTTTCAAGAAGCGCGTGTCCAGTGTCGTTGTCATGTGTAGCCTACCTACGACATGCATGAAGCACGCGCGTTTGGTGCACATAAACAGGGTATCAACGAATTGCAGACTTTTTTTCAGCCTATAATGCATACAATCAGATGCATATTGTATATTGCCTATTTGTGTACTCAAATAAAATAGGCTAACTGATTATGCATGAACAATAACCTCAAGTTGCTCTATAGGATCTGCGACTATAATAAGCAACTCTTAAAAAACTAAAACATCTGCTATGACAGCTTGCTTTTTGTAATGAATAGGTATATTAAACTAAATATAAATGTAACTAGCCTACACAGATATCAAATGGAAAATATATGTAGCCTATAATTGTATTTAAACTGTCTTTTAGTCTAGAAAATAGCGCACTTGAAGTTATAATTATTTCATATGATCAAAAAATAAATGAAGCTTTTCTGGAATGCCAGATGATATGACGACATCATGATCAAATATATAATAAAATAAAACCGGATGCCCATTTGGCTTGGCATTTTTAGGGTTAAAGTGTGTCTCGCTGCTTTGACATTGTCCTAAGGTGATTTTTACATAATATATTTATGTATAGGCTATTATATTAAAATGTGATGACGCTACTTTTCCAGAACAAGCATTCATTATATATTTCACTTAGTGGTATTGGAAGATAAAGACAAAAGGGAACTGAAAGCAGCACACAGCTGAACAGAAACTGGAAGTGGAGACATCAATAACTCACACATGCCATTTTCATTTTTCTGCCATTGCTGCAGTAAAGCAAGAATTTGCTCTCTACTCCCTTGATCCTCTACAGCTAACCTTTTTAATCAGCGTATCTCAAACCTCTGTCAGCATCTCTAATCTATACATGCATAGGTTTACATAAGGCACATAAATCTTTGCTCAAAAAGCTTGAAAGGCCAGATCCAAAAACAATTATTACATTTGTACACCATGTGATAAAAATAAGTTCTTGCAGAGAAAATATAGCTGTAATAACAAATGAATCTCAAATCCAACTCTGATGAAAAGACCAGCATATGTTGTGCTTTGAATGCTGATGTGCTATTATCTTCACTGTGGGTGTTTAATTTCAGCTGGACCAACACATAGATTCTTATTCATCTAAGATATCTAAAAAGGGAAGAAACAGGCGCCTTTCTATAAGAACAAATGAAAATAGATCCACCAGGATCCCTCGCAGTCTTGTCAACAAGACCTTGTTGATGTGGTAAAGAGTCAAGAGGGCATGAGAACTGGAGGTCTCCTGAAATTATTTCCCGGAGGAATGAATGATTTAAAAAAAAGACTTCATTAAAAGCATATTCTTTCCATGCACTGAACCTCACACATTTTTCTTGTCCCTTTTCCCAGTGTTCTCTCTTTGCAACGGATATTTCTGTCCAAACCAGTCATCAGCCAGACAGAACTATTATTATTTCTCCCGTCTTGTCATATATAAATTGGAAGGCACTTTTAACTAAATCAACAAAAACAAGAGAGCTGGTGTGTGAAGACTGTAGCATTCAGTCCACTACATGTTATGAGTAAACCATCATCTTAGACCTGCTCTGTATTGTAACAAAGTATATAATTCTCTTGCATTCAGGTCCTTCTGCTCTTTCATAGAGAAAAATGACTTAGGGCACCTATTCATTGTTCCTGTGAAATCTCACTTCCACTCCTCCAGAGGAGTGGTATAAAAATTGAAAAGATGTATCTTCAAAACAGTCACTTTTCTGTTCTGCATCCTGGTACAATGCCACTTGCGTTAGTAGAGAAATGTGCAAATGCTGGTATTTCTCTTCATTATGGAAAATAGGTCGACTGCTTCCCTCTAGGTATGTGTAAAGGGTGAATGAACAGCCAGCACATTCAAATCTACTCATACATCTTTCATGATTGTGTGTGCACCTGTTTGTGCTGATATTAAGAATATCTAAAGTTTGCTCTTGAACTCCGTTTGTGCCACCAGACAAAGCAAATATGAACTCTGAGAGTTTCCATTTCCCTTTTATGGTATCAATTAAATGAATGCCAGTTACATGTTGCAGTTTAAGGCCAGAAACATCTATGCAATGGTATGTTCCATTTTATATGTGCAAAAACCACTTTTTAAATGTTTTTAGCAACTAGTGTCTGGGAATGCACAAATTTCTAATTATTATTGTTTTTAATCAATATCCACCAATGTTAGATATTTAACTGTGCATGCTAAATGCAATATTTAGCAATCTAAAAAATAATAATAAAAAAAAATCATTATATATATATATATATATATATATATATATATATATATATATATATATATATATATAAAACATAACATTTAAATTAATATATATATATCATATATATCACATAACATTTAAATAAATAATTTTTATTGTTGTCATTTTAATTATTACTATGCATTTAATTGTACAATTCGCTTTGTCTATCATTTATAGCTTTAATTTTTGAGCATCAAATATGGCATTAAAGTAATAGTTCACCCAAAAATGATAATTCTGTCATCATTCAATCACACTCATGTCATTCCAAACCTGTATGACTTTCTTTCTTCTGCAGGACACAAGATATTTTGAAGAATGTTGATAATCAATCAAACATTCTTATCAAATGTTTGCGATAATCAAAACAATTTGGTGAGCAGTCTTCCACTGCATAGAGAAAAACCCCCTGATATTTCTTAAATTATCTTATTTTTCCCCTGCTTCGATGTCCGACTTCCAAGGTAAATCAAATAATGTTTGTGAACGCAGAAGGGATGCACACATTTTAGTTACATATCAGTTCCTGACTTCTATGATAAAAATGCAACAAATTTAATTGGGCATTGCGAATGCATTTTATGGCAAATCTCAAAAAGAAAATATATCATACTTCTGTCATAATTTACTCATCCTCATCCAAACCTGTAAGACTTTCTTTCTTCTGGGAAATACAATTTTCCCCAGATCATTTCCATTAATGATGATACAATGTAAATACTTAATTATATATATATATATATATATATATATATATATATATATATATATATATATATATATATATATATATATATATATATATATATATATATATATAGTTCCTGAAAACCAAGTTCCTGAAAACCAAGACAAATTCATTGTGTGTTTATGCACACTTGGTGAGTAAAGCTCTTTCTGATTTTGATTCTGATATTTTGAAGCCTGTAGGTAATCAAACAATTGGGTAACCTTTGTTTTCAGTTGCATATAAAAAAATCCTTTTTATATTCATTGTTTTCTTTAGTTAACTATCCCTTTAACCCTGAGAAAGATCAGTACTCCTTCAAGATTTACAGTAGTTCCCTAGAGTATATGTGTCTTAAAGTTTAACAGCAAATGTTTTTTTATATATACTATTGTTAAGTGATTCCTTAGGATTAATCTCAGGTCAATAACCCCTGTTGTTACCTGAGCGTCTAGTTAATATTGTCTCCAAACAAACTTTTTAATGGAGAATGAATAATGACTGACATATTAGAAAGGGCTCCATCCTCAGCTGCTTCCAGACACTGCTTAACACTTGAGCCACATGTTTTATTGACTCTGCGTTAAAGATGTTGATACTGATGGCAGGCAGTGTTCGGGGTCAGATCAGACTGGTCTGGTCAAGCGCTTTTCCTTTGATGGACGCAATCAAGGGCCTGTGATTTGCTTGAGATGAGAGAAGTTAGTGACTCCCCAGAGAGAACGAAAGAAAGATCGGGATGAGGCTGAGAAACACACTTCTCTGGCCCTTCTGCCCCTCTATTACCTGCACCTGGCTCGGATTTCAGAGAAAGTGTCTGGCGATGCTTAAGGCAGCAAATATTCCTCTTGAACCGAGAGGGTTTGCTGTACCTAGAGGAATCAAGTCTGATTCAGGAGCTATGCTGAGTAATATTATTGGATTTAAATTCTCCTTGTGCCAGGGACAGACAAGGATAGATTTGAAGCTCGGTCACTTGAACTTGTTTGGACGGTTAAAATTTTCCGTCTGACTGTACTTTATAAGCTTTTAGCTTACGATGCACACCGAGCACAAAGTGGAAACCAAACTGGATAATGTGTGTGTGTATTTACCCAGACTATTAAGTGACCCAGTGGGTCTTTCTTAATGATATTTAATGTCTCACCCAGACAAACGCAATTAGACCAGTGGATACTGGCTTTTAGTTTAGCTACATGACAGACATCGCGCTTTTATGGAGTATCTTTCCATTTCAGAGACTTCACACTGGAATTTGTATTTTGTACTTGTTGTTTTACAGGGCCTACTAATATATATATATATATATATATATTATATATATATATATATATATATATATATAATTTATATATATATATATATATATATATATATATATATATATATATATATATATATATATATATTTCTTTTTTGTAAATATATATAAGTATATTTAAAATAATTTTTTGATAATATGTTAATTTATGTACCTATATTTCCTACCAATACATTTAGCCTATTTTGTATATATTTTTTGGCTTTAGATAATATATCTTGTATATGTTTTTTCTAATTACATATTATATAATAATATAAGTTAAATAAATAAATTCACATCACAAAAAAAAAAAAAATCTGTTGATTACAACTTATGTGAACATATAAAACAATTTAATAAAATTTCAGAATTTACTTTACAGTGTTCCAAAGATTAAACATTAAAAAGAAACATTATCAATCATTATAAATCTAGTTTTGATCTCTATCCACATTTGCATTTGTATCCACATTTGCAAATGTATTTTGGCATATGAAATATTTCTTTTTTTCTTTCTTTCTTTTTTTTCATATGAACGGGTATTTTCTGCAAGTTTATATGAGGACATGTTCAGTAATCAACGACTGTAATATTAAGGCCGAGTTTATTTTGAGGTGGTATTCATGAGCTCTGAATTCCCACAGTGCATCTTAGAAGGGATAAATCATAAAAACAAACCCCTAACCCTGTACACACGCCTGAGCCAGACGTGGACTCAGAAGCTGGATGTCTGTGTGTTTGTTGTGTCGGAGAGAGCCTAGTTGGCTTTGATCATCTTTCTTCTCCTGAAGTTCACAGCTGTGTCCAGATCTCTGGTCTTTTCAAGTAAGCTGATCAACATCAAACAGATGACAAAAAAACTTGTTTTCTATATCACACCCGGCCTCAGCCTCTCAGCATCCACACACACATCCTAGATTTGCCTTTGTTTGCGTGTTCGTCTGATCCAAATTGATGTCGTTGCACATGCAGTGTGTGTCTGATACAAGTCTGGATGCCAAATAAACCTTTGAGGAAATTGATGGAATAATATAAATCAGTCCTTATAGGATTTCACGATTTATTTTTGTTATCTTTGCGATCAAAATGATTGATTTTTGGCAGTAGATTGTGAACATTTGTGCAAAAATTAACAAATTTTCTGATGCCATGGACTACCATTGTAAAAGCTATATATCAGCTATATATTTTCATGTACAGTAGAAAGACCAATCTAAGACACATATATACATTTTATACATATATAAAATAGTTTACTTATTATTACAAAAGTTTGAAAAAAATAATCAGTAAAAATCCTGAAAAAAATGTTTCCATAACAAAATCTGTTTTTTACATTGATAATTAGAACCCGTATTAATAAGTACCAATAATAATTGAGCAGCAAATCAGCATATTAGAATGATTTCTGAAGGATGACGACAAGACTGGAGTAATGATGCTGAAAATTCAGCTTTGCATCAAAGGAATAAATTACATTTTAGAAAATATCACAATAGAAAATAGGTATTTTCATTTGTAATAATATTTCACAGTATTCCTGTTTTTTGGATCAAATAAATACATCATTGGTGATCAAAAGAGACTTCATTAAAACATTTAAAAATCATCCCTGTTTCCAAACATTTGACACACCAACATTTATTAATTGAAATTTCTAATATAAAGACTTTTATATATAAAGGTAAAAATAAAACAACATTTAAAAGGTTTATAATAGAATAAAACATAAAATAAATTAAATAAATGTTTATTTCCTTCTGTGTCAACTTATAACTTAATATATATATTTTTATTTTTAAGACAAAATATCAAATGTCATGGATGAATCTTTACTGAGTAATCTACTGTTTTGTAGAGGGGGGTTAAAATGCCAATTTTCACCAGAAATTCAGAGCCAGGCTACAAGGGGTTAAAAATTACTTGAGGATCATAATGATATCTTTACACAGAGACTGATACTGTGTGTCTGTTAGTAAATCTGTTGACTTTAGTAATCTTTGTTGCATTACATGCCAATCTTGTAATTTGTCAAACGGAATGACCTTTATTTTATTTTAATATAATTACACTATCATGCCATTTTATTAACTACAGAATAGCAACTATTATAGGAGAAATAAATATTATGCAAGTGCTGGCACAGAGTAAGAGCACAAAGAAAACCAGATGATTCGATTCTTGAGAAGAATCTGATGAATTCTCCGATTTTTGACTGTCTTTGTGGAGAACCTGAGAGACAACCCTGGCGTTTTTATCATCAGATTTAAGCAAAAGTATCCACTTGTTCTCCATTTAATTTCACCGGCGTCTAAAACAAACATCCTATAGATATCTCAGTTGAGATCTATTTTACAGGGTGTTATTTAATCATGTAACACTCTCTCTCGATGAGATCATTTTCACAATGTCAATCAAACACTGACAGAAATGAGTTCAATCTCATTTTTAACTTCCTCTTGATGCCACTTGATGTTGCTTCGGGAGGAAGGCAAAAGAAGTGCTCTGTTTAAGTGATAATATGCCACATTCACAGCAGCACAGTTCATTTGAGAGGAGAGTGACACACTTGATTACTCATGCACCGCAGCTGCAGAGCTCGTGTGTTGTGTATTATAAAGTCTTTCACAAATAGAGACTGTCACAGGTTTTCTGTGATAAAGCTAAATTGCTTCAGTATTATTTGCGATCATTTCAAGGTTCTCCCATAACACACAATGTTGTCTCTTTTTATATATGCACAATGCCACTTGCAATTATAGCAGGCGGGTCAATGTATTCAATAAGAAATATCACGTCCACAAGAAAAACATTTGCAAGTGGTCACGTCTGTAACTAGAATGTGATGAAAAGCTTTCTCCTTATTGAAATGCAGTTTTTAGGACTTGAATACTTTTCCATTCTTTGCACTGGCACCTTCTGTTGGTGGGCAGCAGTTCATGAGGATAATTAACTCAATGAGCTAACAGTGCAAGAATGACTAAGATCTGTAAAAATACCTTCTCTTTATGAGGCCTGTTAACTGTACACTGAGTTTAAATCATTGAAATTAAAGTCACCCCACTTGCACTTCCAAAGACTGCAGCTATATTTTATTTTGTTTGCTATATCAGTGGTTCTCAACTATACTGTAAGAAAAAAATAAAGGTAAAAAGAAAAAAAAAATGGAAAGATAATTTTCTGCTATTATCTGGACATTTCCTTTAACCCTAAAACACAGCAATGCGATGCGTTATTCAAAAAAGGGGAAAACAACTGTGAACAACAACAAAAAAATATTTGGAAAATGCCTTTATCTCAGCAGTACATTATGACCTATTTTACATTGCTATTCAGATCCCCCCCCCCCCTCTCAATTCTGACGTCTTTTCTCAGAACTGTGAGATATAAACTAGAAATTGAGAGTTATAAAGTTCAATTCTGAGGAAAAACAGACTGACTTTTTTCTTAGAACTGTTTATAACATGCAATTCTAAGGGGGAAAAGTCCAAATTTTGAGTTTACATCTCAAAATTCTGAGGAAAAAGGTCAAAAGTTTGGAATAAAAAAAGCCACAATTGGCTTTTTTTTTATTCAGTGGGGGAAAGAAGCTTCCATATATATTAACTTAGCAGCAGAGTTGTTTGTTAGACAAAATTAATCGAATTTATGAAAAATCGAAGACTGAGAAATTTGTTGATATTACTTTAAATGCACAAACTCAAAAATATGTCAAACATAACACAAGCCGAATAGGAAAACTGGCAATTTGTAGAATATTTACATGCATGATTGGAACTGTGTATTGTACTGTCAGATATTTGATATTTATTGTACACATCGGGATGCCTAAAACATATCTGTATTGGCCATATTTTTTAAATTGACATTTTAGTGGATAGTTTTCATGCAAGTAATTCACTATATAAAAATCATAATTGCAAACTAGACATGTGCCGGTATTCGGTAATGCGATATATCGTGGTAATGAATATGCACAATATTGTTATAGAGGGACACACTGAATGCACACTGAATGAAAGCACATTCACTCTCTGACAGCAGATGGCGCTAAACTGCAGAAAATGCAGCCTTTACTCTGGAAACCCCATAAATAAAGCAGTTTCCACTTTCTAAAACATATTTAAATAATTTCAAATAGACATTCAGATGTGTGTATTCGCTATGGTGTTCATCACTGCCAAATACTTAAATATTTAGACTTAATAAGCTATTTATTCTTTTTTTAAAACAATAATTTTAATCTGGACTGCAACTAGATACTGTTTGAAAGTGTATTCATTCTTTATTGTTCATTCACTCTTGACATTAGGGTCTCATTAGTTAACATAAACTGCCATTGACAAATCATTCTGAACATTCATTAATCTTAGGTACTGTTTTACAATATTTAATAACACATTATTCAAATCAAAAAAGTTGCAACAGTGTTATTTAATGAGCTAACATGAACTAAGACTTGTATTTTTTAAACAAAGATTAATAACTTCTGTAGCAAATGTAGCTATTGCTCATTGTGAATGTTAATTTTTAACTAATGAGATCTTATTGTAAAGTGATACCTGTGGGTTGTTTTTAAATATTGTATTTAAATATTGAGTTATTTTTGTTATAAGAAAAAAAGTAAATGAACGTGTTATACTGTATTATGACCATAAATTGGTTGCACTGTCAAAAATCAAACACCTTAGAAATTCACCCAATTCAGTTTATGTTGACTGAACAATTCATTGTGTGTGTTTTGTTCTCTTTGGAAGAAACTATGAGCCGTCCACTTTTCTTTGAGAGGAAACCTCTCATCATCCTTTGTGAGATGAGCTGGGGTCAGGGTCAGCACAGACGTTCATAAAGCCTGCTGATTTTAAATTGGTTTTTTCACAAACAGATAGGATTTGCGGACAACATAGACGTCGTACGGCATGACAAAACGCAACCTTGACAGGAAATATATAGTTGAAATAATATTTATCTAAAAAATTATCCGACAAACATTGTGTTTTATTCGGTTGAGTTAATTGGGTGTCATTTATCAAGCGTGGACAAACAACTGTGCTGATATAACGAGTGCCCAGTTGTGCTCTACATACATGACCGATCGGATTGATTGAAGAGCAAGTGCTTTAAGTATTTAGAGCTAAGTTGTGTGAAAGAGCATGATAATATAGGCATGTTATGTAGGGAATGCAATTTACAGCGATAACTAAATCAATGTAGCACAAAACACCCTAATATACTTTATTGATCATAAAAATAAGAAGAAACAAAACTATTTAAATAAAATATAATCATATGTTTTTTTTTCTACTGTTTTTCACCAACAATTATTTTATAATTCAGAATTTCTACTGAACACCTTACAAACTATAATAACAGCAAAATAGGAAGTTATTGAGACAGAAGTCATAGTAAATATTGAGTAAGTGTGTGTGTATAGTATATATACTACACACACACACACACACACACACACACACACACACACACACACTTGTTTGTGAAACCACATAAAAATGAACAAAAGAATAAATATGAAAATGGATCAATATAAGCTTTCTCAGACAAAAAAGGTAATTTTTACACTTTAAGCGAGGAATTGTTTCACTTTTGGGAAGAGAGGATTAAGGGCATCTATTGGTTTTACTGATTTTATAATTCAATATAATTATTTTGTAATTCAGAATTTCTATTTGCAAAAACTATAAATTTACTAGTTGCTAGAGTAAAATTACATATAATGTGATATTAAACCATTTATAGTTTTTCACCATATAGCAATTTTCCCCCTATACATGCACTGCAAATAATAATAATAATAATAATAATAATAATAATAATAATAATAATAATAAATATATTTATTTGAAGCAGAGATTACAAAATATCATGTTTAATTTAATGTGCCACTTTCTTTAAAACTTCACCGACAATTCTGTTCCAGTGTAGCCTTTTTTCACTCTTTCTGTACAAAATACAACAGTTTTACAGTGCAATGTTCAAAAAGTGCAGAATGTGTTTAATAACTTTCTTGGCATGTAAATGAAATATGATTTGGGCAGCATTATTAGAAATCACAACATAATACTGTGATGGTCTAAGTTAAATGGAATTAAGAGAGACTAACAAAAGTGTCTCCGTTACACGTGATGCAATTAAAATCATACAATAAAACATGTCACGACTCGTTTGTAGCATCTTCTAACAACTTTTAAGATCAGAAGTGTTTCTATGATGCCTTTATTTTTTTATTTTTTTATTTTCTATTGGAGTTCCATGTTTCAATACATCAACCAAAATGAAAATATAAGAATCAAAACCATGATGTTGGTGCATCATTTTAAAAGCTTGGGAAAAATCTACATTAAATATACTGAAATCTACATGACATACAGCCAAGTATGGGGACCCATGCTCTGTATTTAACCCATCCAAAGTGCACACACACAGCAGTGAACACACACACACACACACACTGTGAACACACACACGGAGCAGGGCACCTCAGTCATGGTATTGCCAGCCCAAGACTCGAACCCACAACCTTAGGGCTAGGAGTTAAACACTCTAAACACTGCAGCATAACATTAACCACCCTGGATTTGAACCCACAACCTCAGAAGTTCAGAACCTGCGGCTTAGCAGAGTGCACCACTCGGTCGAATCATGCTGCATGGAAAAAAGTAGAATCAGAATCCGAAGTAACTTTTGAATATGTGCCGTCGAAAGAGAAAGTTAAGCTAATTACAGCATTTACTAGCAGGCGCTTTGTGACAAGTGAATGGTTGCATAGTTTACTATAAGAGCCCCTTGTGCTTTAAACACATCCTTCATCTAACAAGTGCTGTATACCTGTTGAGATCTCAAGCTAATTACACTGTCTTTTGGCACCAGCTAAGGTCACGCAGTGTTTGTGTCTTTATTATACGCCTTTATCAAATTCATTAAACCAAATGAACCATCAGGCTCTTCAATAACAATGTCCGATCAAATACATGAGACCAGGTTTTCAGACACATTTGCATACACATCAAAGAAAAAGAAAACTAAATGTGTGCAATTTAAATGATCTTCGCTTTCATTTTTGTCATATTAAACTAAAGAACACCTGCTTCAAACATACCTGAAATGACATCGGGACTCTTCACAGCTGAAGTCCTCTGATCCTCGAAAGAGAGAATTATCATCTGAGCTCCAAACATTCATTTTCTCATAAGAAAGAAAGAAAGAAAGAAAGAAAGAACATTTTATGTCTCCACTTTGCTAGATTGGGAACATGGGGTTTCTACCACCTCACCAGCATCTCTTGAAATCGAGCAAACATTGGGATGACTTTAAAGCAGCTGAAACATACAGCCACAGCCAAACTTGTTATCTCAGTGAAGCGGCTGCTGCTGCCGACTCCAGTTACTAATTTATATTCTGTGCAAATGTTTCCCTGGAACCAAACCCTCAGGTGACACAGGTCAGGGTGGAAAATGTGAGACTCTGCTGAGACTCTGGTCTACCTTAACACTTACAGCAACCCAAGAAACCCAAAAAACTGAACTGGTTAACATACTCTATGGAGGAAACACTGTATTTTAAGGAACAAATCTCGGTATGACCTAGTTGTGTATTAGCCTGCATATTACTAGCATATTGGCTGTTTATTAGTACTTATGAATCACATATTAAAGACTTATTCTGCATGACCATATTTTAGATCCCCTAATCATACTAAACAACTACCTTAGAAACTATAATAAAAGCAAAATAGGAATTTATTGAGACATAGTTAATATTGAGTAAGTGTGTGTGTACATTATATATACTACTGTAGATACACACACACACACACACGTTTGTTTTGTGAAAAGTGGGGATATCCCATAGGCGTAATGGTTTTTATAGTCTATGACCCTTCGCCAACCCTACACCTAACCCTTACCCTCACAAGAAACTTTGTGCATTTACTTATATATTTTCTCAAAAAGCTCATTCTGTGTGATTTATAAGCATTTTGTAAAGTGGGGACATGGGTTATGTCTACATAAGTCACCCTCTCCTTGTAATACATGTGTCATACCCATGTCATTATACAGAGTTGTGTCCTGATATGACACAAAAACAAGAGCACACACACACACACACACATAAACACTGCATAAAATTAGTGATTAATGTAAATAAGGTAAATAAAAGTTAAATAAAATAAGCATCACAAAAAAACTACATAAACATGAACAAAAAACATATATGAAAATGGATCAATAAGCTTTCTCAGACAAAATTAAAAAAAGTACATTTTTACATTAAGCGAGGAATTTTTTCACTTTTGGGGCGAGAGGATTAAGGGCGTTTTACTGATTTTAGTTGGTTTTTTTTTTTTTTCAATGCAGTTTCACAAGACTGCTTAGCTAATGCTGACTACAGAACATTAAAACAATTAGAATTGTGCAATACGAGCAGTAAGCTAAGTGCGTGTGAATGAAAAGTTGTGTGTGAATGTCTCAAGGCATCTCAGAGATTGTTAGCACTGTTGCTACTACTTGGCAGTGGGAAGTAGATCTTGTCTGTCTCTGAGTAAACAGGCTGACAAAACTAATCAGGTTGTGTGGCTTCAAACTGCAGAGAGAAGTCCAGCAGCTAGGCTTCCTGCATGTCAACCAACTATACATGCGTATTATACAAGCAAATTATATAACACTGCTGGATTGCTGGTATTGACCAAGTACAGGCAAAAGAAAATGAATTAAACCAGGGTCGTCAGAAACACACAGTTCAAAAAATGTATCAACGCTAATGCATTAACTCTGAGGTCTGAAAAATGCAGGCGAGATGTGTCAGTGGGTAAGAGATGTTTCACCCCTTAATCCATCAAAGTGCATAATTTTTGCCGTTTGAAAATAAATAAAAAATCATATTGACCTGTCTGTGATGAATTGATAGACGTGGGGGTTTCAAAAGTAAAAGATAAAGAAATAAATACTTTTATTCAGCAAGCATGCATTACATTGTTCAAAAGAGAGAACATATATAGCCTACATAAGATAATGTTATAAATGATTTTCAATAAATGCTGTTCAATTAACCTTCTATTCATCAAATAATTAAAATCAAATAATTAAATATATATATCAGTATATATATATATATATATATATATATATATGTATATATATATATATATATATATATATATATATGTATATATATATATATATATATATATATGTATATATATATATATATATATATATATATATATATATATATATATATATATATATATATATATATACTGACTCAAATGATTCGCGATCCTGCTCCGAACTCCCGAACTGACTCAAATGATTCGCGAACCCGCTACGAACTCTCGAATTGATTCAAATGATCCGCGAAGCCGCTCCGAACTGACTCAAATGATTCGCGATCTCGCTCCGAACTCTCAAATTGATTCAAATGATCCACAAAGCCGCTCCGAACTCCCGAACTGATTCAAGTGATTTGCGATCCTCAAAATGACTCAAATGATTCGCGATCCCGCTCCGAACTCCCAAACTGACTCAAATGATTCGCGAACTGATTCAAATGATCCGCGAAGCCGCTCCGAACTCCCGAACTGATTCAAATGATTTGCGATCCCCAAACTGACTCAAATGATTCGCGATCCCGCTCCGAACTCCCAAACTGACTCAAATGATTCGCGAACCCGCTCCGAACTCTCGAATTGATTCAAATGATCCGCGAAGCCGCTCCGAACTCCCGAACTGATTCAAATGATTTGCGATCCCCAAACTGACAAAAATGATTCGCGATCCCGCTCTGAACTCCCAAACTGGTTCAAATGATTCATACTCCGAACTAGGAAGAATTAGGAAGCGTGCATTGTGAAGGGCACTCTGAAAAGCGGCAGCGCAGGCAAAGGATTAAATCCTCAATTAAAACAGATGTCCAAATGAACGTACTGGTACGCTAAAAGCACTTTCTGGGCGCACGGAGAGGTGGCGGTATGCTCAAGACAAGAGCTATATTTGGAAGTGGCGGTACCGGTGCGTATCGGCCCAGTTAAAGCACTGTATATATATATATAATATTAAGCATAAAAACTATTTTCAGTATACTAATGAGAACCATTATTATTTATTGAGGACTTATAATAATTGAGCAGTAAATTGGCATATCAGAATGATTTCTGAAGGTTCATGTCACACTGAAGACTTGAGTAATGATGCTGGAAATTCACCTCTTATTACAGGAATAAATAACATTTTCATCAAATACATGTAGCGTTGGTGAGCATAAGATACTTATTTAAAAAATAAATAAATAATACTTACTTATTTAAAACTTCTAATCATCAGCATAAGTATGTATACTTATACCTACTTTATCCTGCAATTTAATTTAAAGGTCAGAAAATGGCACAGCTTACCCCACACTCCCCATCTGCACTTAGACCTGACACTATTTTTGCATAAAGAACAAGTTCAAGACCCATAGTTTACTTTCCCTGCACCTGCGGTTCATACTAGACACCCTGTCCACCCACACTTACTCTTAATGTGATCCATAATGTGAGGAACAGTCTCTACTTAACCCTGATCAGGAAGGTAAATGCACAATAGTAATAGAGCAAGCAAGCTTCCCATCAGAGTAAAGTGTACAAAAGCGCCTTTGACTCCCTGCTGAGCGCGTGTGTCTCTCCTTGAGGCTCCCAGTCTACTCGCTCCTTCTCCAGGGGATAGGGTTTATTCGCAATTCTAACTCCATCTCTCTCCTCACTTTCCAGCTAGACAAATATTTTGATAAGTAGAGGCAATCATTTTCGAAAGAATTTCAGGAAACGATTTCTGGAACTTGACGTGCATGGACCAGGAGTTTTCAAAGTATCTCAGGCTCATTGTGATTAAACAGTCTATTGCTGAGAGCTAGTAACATGGCTATAGCGCAGATTATTCCCACAGACGAAGACCCAATTGAGTGTGTGAGTAGGTTGCAATGTAGGTGGAGAGAGCGAAATGAAATGCCACCACCTGTAGATATTATTCAACCATGGTTTGTAGAATGAAGGAAAGTTGTATTATGAAACCTGGTATAATCATGAACTCTGCAGGGAGTGTAAAGACTCATTTTTCACACATCTCTCACACACTGATCTTCATCTGTCCTGCAGCAAATATTCACCAGTGTGTACTTATCAAAATCATTTATTTTTTCACAGCTTTAGTGTTTCAATAACACTTTAAATTAATACTAAATGAGTTAACATGAAGTAATGAACAATACTTCTACAGCATTTATTAATCTTAGTTAAAGTAATAGTTCAACCAAAAATGAAAATATGCTGAAAATGTATCACCCTCATGTCATCCAAAATGTAGATGAGTTTGTTTGTTCATCAAATGTAGAGAAATGTAGCATCACATCACTTTCTTACCAATGGATCCTCTGCAGTGAATGGGTGCCGTCAGAATGAGAGTCTAAACAGATGATAAAAACATCACAAGTGAAAAACACCAAGGGCTGGGCGGTAAAACAATAATGATGAAGAAACAAATGTATCTACATCTTAGATGGCCTGAGGGTGAGCACATTTTCAACTCATTTTCACTTTTTGGTGAACAATTTTTTAATATTAATTTTTGAATTTGCTAATTCATTCTTGAATTGAGTCTTATAACTGTTCACAGTAGTTAATACAATGAACATAAATAAATAACTGTATTTCTATTAACAATCATTAACTAAAAATGAATACATCTTTATATTTAATTCAGTATAAATGAATGCATTAACTAATTATAACAAATGAGACCTTACTGTAAAATGTTACTCAATAATGCATGCTCATAGTTTCCATAACCTACAAAGCATTGTTTAACTATCCAGTCTGATCTGATCTGATCTCAATATGATGTGGGTCTCATGTGAACAAGACGCAGAAGGAGAACAACCTTGCTGGGAGGCAGGCAGCAGAAACACTGCATGGATTTATGTGTGTGTGGCGTGTGTTTTATGAGCAGGGGCTAAATCTACAACCATCTGAACAAGGGTTATTTCTTTACAAAAGCTACACACGTCTGCCGCTGCCGGGCTGAGAAAACAATACTGTTTCTAAATGTATCCCGCACCATTGAGACATAGCTATTCCATTCAGCCAAATATCACTGATGCAGGGTTACATACAGGTCAGTCATCTACAGTAGTAGTGTCTCATTCCTTTGGGTTAGTCAAAGTGAAAAGAGCAGAAAGGGAACTGTGTTTTGAATAGAACGTTGCTGCATAGGGCTTCAAGAATGTACAGGTGCATCTCAATAAATTACAATGTCGAGGAAATGTTATTTACATTTATTTCAGTAATTCAACTCAAATTGTGAAACTTGTGTTTTAAATAAATTCGGTGCACACAGACTGAAATAGTCTTTGGTTCTTTTAATTGTGATGATTTTGGCTCACATTTAACAAAACCCCACCAATTCACTATCGCAACTACTAATACAGTACATAAGTTAAAAACAGAGAAACTCAGCAAAGACATTTAAAATCCAAAGAAAGGGTCAGATCAGTGTTATCTGGTGGAAAAGAAAATAATAATCTCACCAAATGTAATACCACAGTTTCACCACTAGATGTTATCTATTTATAGAGAAACATAAATAATTTTCCAGAAATAACTACATACTTTTATTGAGTTTTGTTGGCTATAAACCCTAGTTAGACATGATCAAATACTACTTTTTGTTTACTTTGAAGTGGGTGGAAAATGCCCACTTTTACTTTCAAATTTGGTACAAAGCTCAGATAATTTATTGTTATTTGTATATACATACATATATATATATATATATATATATATATATATATATATATATATATATATATATATATATGTATGATTTTAAATGATTCTGGTTCATCAACTGGTAAACAGCCTCTAGTCTCAGCCTTCAGACCTTACGCCCACAGACCGGTGTCTAAACGTCTGATGCATATGGCACACAAAAGTGGAAACACTTCAGGAATGTCAAAGTCGTCATCGGATTGGTTGAATTGTACAGGATTTCCGCGAGACCTGTGTGTCACGTTCTTTAACATTTCACCTGGAAACAAAGATGTTGTGGGCGCCAAAACCCCCTCACTAAAGAAGAAATCCATCGTGTTTACTGTGACAACAAGCACTTATCGGGATCAACTAAATGCTGGATTTCCAAAAGCATGTGAAATACTTAAAGTTCGCAGCATAGAATCTTTAAAAAATGTCAGAGAGTTTTACACACTGGTCTGTTATTGTGGCGACATATCCACGCCTCGAAACGTAATGATGAATGAAACGAACTGTGATTGGTTGTTTGACATTTCGGTCAAACGACCTCATGGCCGGGCCTTGGCCAATGAAAGCTGCCATGAATTCCAGACCTTCTGAAGACTAAACAATCTCAAACACAAACTTGGATCTCACTCATTCTGAAAAATGTATTTTCACAGATATGTTATCAACGACCTTTATGAACAAACCAGCCAGAAAGCAGAAAGAAAATGTTTATAAAGAGCTTGAAAAATAAACAAAAGTCACTCAAAATGTGATACTCATTTAAATTAGCCTACAATAACTGTTTATTGCATGCTACACGTATAAGGTCAGCTTATTGTGACTTGTTTGTCAGTTCAGTTCAGTTTCATAGTCTCTACTGTACAATATTTGTGGTTTGGGTGACTTTATTTCTTTCACACATCTCTCACACACTGATCTTCATCTGTCCTGCAGCAAATATTCACCAGTGTGTGCTTGCCATCAAAGTCATGGACTATAGCTATGTCCCTGCACAAACTTTATACTTTTGGTGATAAATCCAATGAGACATGAACAGAACAGTGCATTGTTCTGTCATTACCTGGTTATACTAGTAAACATACTCTCGGTGGTAGCTACTCACATTGATGATGCAAGTGTAACGTGGGTTCAGTCCTAAAAAAGTATTATGTGAAAAGAGATCAGCAGGGGCAGGAGAAGGGGGCATAATCGTCATCGACTTTGCACCAAGCAAAAAAACAGCCTTAAAGCAAATTCAGACACTTCTCTAAGCCACAGGAAAGGCCTTACATTAGGGTTTCGAAGATATGACAAGGTGCCTTTGACATTTCTGGATAAAGATTGTGGATAAACCGTTCTCAGTTTATCACACAGTCAATGTGGGAGTATCTGCGTGGGGTAGACATGGCTAAATGTCAAGGGTTTCACATCAAAGCTTTCTTCCTTGTCCAATCCGATGGGCCCTATACTTATTCTGGAATTTCATTATTCCAGATGAGGGCTGGTTTGTAGGGAGTTATTTGTGAGTTACTCACAATTATTACTTTTTTCTAAGAATTGTGTGATATGAACTTGCAATTGCGAGAAAAATTGTGAAATATAAACTCTTGCAATTCTGACTTTAGAACTCACAAGTTTTTTCATGCAATTCCGAGAAACAAGGCAGACTTGTGTCTTTATATCTTTCCGTTCCGACTTTTTTTTTTCTTTCAAAATTTAGAGCTTATATCTCACAACTCTGACTTTATAACATGTAATTAGAACTTTATATTCTGCAGTTTTGAGAAAATAAAAAAAGTCAGGATTGTGAGTTTAAATCAGTTCTGAGTGAAAAAGTCAGAAATACTAGATGTAAAATCGCAAACGGAATTACGGGTTTATATCTTGCAATTCTCACTTGCCAGATACTATTGCATTTCTGACTTCTTTTCATGCAATTATAAGTCTATACTGTACAATTCAGAGAGAGAGAGAGAGAGAGAGAGAAAACAGAATTGCTAAATATAAGAAAAAGTTGCAATACCTTTTTTTTTTAAAACTGTTTATTCAGTGGTGGAAACAGGCTTCTATAGGTTTCGCAGGAGGATTGATCATGCAGATAATTCGCCCTGCGCTCCCACAGTTCCCCTAACAAATCCAAAATCCAAAATAGAAGTGCTCATTCTTTATCCCAGTGAATGACGAGACACAACACAAAGGCAATCTGTGATGCTTGGTTGTTATGAATGGGCCACTTATGAATTTACATGACATCCTGCTGTGCGACAGAAAGAAGAACATTATTGGATTGCTCAGCGAACAATATGCCAGTTGCTACCGTTGAGGGGAGGGGCTTGGCAAAAGGGCGGCCCACTCATGTCTCAGACCTTTAGTCGGCCAGGAATAGCATCAGTAAGAATGGGACTGAAGGAGACGATTAATATGCCAGGCGCTAAACAAACATGTTGCAATGGTTTTCTAAATGTTGTGTTTAATATCCACAGCTGCTGAACACATCGTCTCAATGAGCCCTGCTCTATCAAACAAACACTGTATCTTTGATAAGCCACACAATTACGTCTTTATTTGATAGACATTTCGGTTTAATTTTACTCCTCTCCCTTTATCTGCCGTGTTTGTCTCATTAAATGGTTTGTAGGGTGGAGGGAGTAAGATATTACAGATTCCTAGCACAGGGAAAACAAACACTTTGTCATTAGGCTGTTGTGTCATAAATGGGTTCTTGTGTGCCAGTCATGGACTATCAGGTGGATTTGAACTGGAAGAGAATGGTCGGATGACGTGGTTTCTAAATTTGAGTTGGCCAGCACATTGGACATTAGGTGCCGGTTCACCACATTAATCATTTTCCCGGCATAGACTCCTGCTCGTCTTTGTCAACAGCATAGCAAAGTCAGTTTAATCATTTCCTGAGATAACTGAAGACGGAGCTGCCAGAAACTTGGTGAAGAAGTTGTTGGGAAAAAGCGTCATGTTCTTTGTGTGAATTAAAACTTTCACAGGTGCTAAAATGATATGTTTGGATGCAGTAATGCGTTTACAGGTGCTCAAATGTTGTTTCCGCTTTTCCACACTGTTTGTAGACATTAAATTGTCACTGTATTTTATGGGCTGAGTTATGCTAGATGGTAGTGTACAATGGGTGTTATGAGAAACTGATAGTATAAAAACTTTCAAATTGAAAAAAAAAAAAAATCCTCTCAATGTTTGTGTTGTGGTATTATATTGGAACTAAATTCGAGAAAAACTTTAATACTGAAAATGAGATATGGTACAAAGGGAATGTGTGTAAACACAATGAAGCATTTTTAGGGTTTATTTTGTTCTTTCATTGAAAATGTTCATGCAGACTCAAATCATCAGGAGTAACTGCAAATCACCTATACATTTTTTCTGTTGAGGAATCTTGTGCAAGTCTCTTTGCAGAACTTTCTCAGATTGGTGGATCCTCAAGCATGAGCTGCTCTTTTCAGGTCCTACATCGTCTCGATAGGATTCAAGTCAGAACTAAAGCCCACTTTAAATCATTCTGAGTTTTGGATCAATTGTTCTGCTCCTTAGTTACACTAGTTGCAGCTCACACACTGTTTGTAAGATATTCTGTTTAATAATAGTCCTGTTATATACCAGAGTTTCATGTTTCGCCCAGATCCAAGTGCAGACAAAAAAAAACATCTCCTAACAAGCACACAGTGAAGAGCTGCATTCGCTTTACAGCACATGACTTGAGTCCTTCAAAAAGTTTCATTTTGATTCATCTGAAGATATATATTCACAAAAGTCTAGGGTATCATCCAGGTGCTTCTGAGCTTCTGAGCAAACATGTTCCTCTTGGTGTGCAATGCTTTCAGCCGTGCTACTCATTCTTGATTCATTTTTCTTCTTATGAGTGAGTCATGAATACTGACCTTAGCTGATGCTAGAAAGTTTTTCTTAGATCTTTTGAAACTTTCCAGATCAGGTGCCTCTGTGCCCTTGAATACATTTTGGCAGTTTGGTTACTTCTGCGAATATTCACCACCATTTTCAGGTGATGATATGGTGTTCAGGGAGGGACAAAAACTTACAACTAACTGCTTCGTTCCATTTCCACTCTGAAATGTAATTTATATTTTTTTTAGCTGTCAACTCACACCGACACACACACCTATACTGTAAGTGTAAGTGTATGTGTATGTGTATGTGTATGTGTATGTGTATGTGTATGTGTATGTGTAAGTGTAAGTGTGTGTGTGTGTGTGCGTGTGTGTGTGTGTGTGTGTGTGTGTGTGTGTATGTGTATGTGTATGTGTATGTGTATGTGTATGTGTACATGTAAGTGTAAGTGTGTAAGTGTGTAAGTGTGTATGTGTGTGTGTGTGTGTGTGTGTGTGTGTGTGTGTACGTGTAAGTGTGTGTGTGTGTGCGTGTGTGTGTGTGTGTGTGTGTATGTGTACGTGTAAGTGTGTAAGTGTGTAAGTGTGTATGTGTGTGTGTGTGTGTGTGTGTGTGTGTGTGTGTGTGTGTGTACGTGTAAGTGTGTATGTGTGTGTGTGTGTGTGTGTGTGTGTGTGTGTGTGTAAGTGTGTATGTGTATGTGTATGTGTATGTATATACATACACTAGCATTCAAAGGTTTGGAGTCAGTATTTTTTTTATGTTTTTGAAGGAAGTTTCTCACTAATGTTACATTTATTTAATCATCAAATTCTGAAATATTATTAATATTTTAAAGTGAATTAATTGCTGTGATCAAAGCCACATTTTTGGCATAATTACTTCAGTCTTCAGCATCACATGATCCTTCAGAAATCATTCTAATATGCTGACTTGGCATATTTGATATGTAGCAATGGCAAAAAAATAAAAAATGGCAAAATGCAACATAAAATAATTGTGTAATAGTAAGACATTTAATTATGTGAAATCATTCATTGAGAAAAAATAAGCAATTAAAGAAGTCCAAATAATACCAAAGTCTTTAATCTAAGCCTATTAATTAAATCTGGATCTTAATTAAATTAGGATGCATGCATAAATTTTTTCGCAATTAATCCTACACAGTTCTTCAGAAATACACTCACTCCCGATTCCTCTATGTGTAATCAAGGACACACACTTCTTCCTTGCTGAAATGCTCCCAGTTCAATTTTAAAATCTCTTTGCAAACACACAGCTGCATATGATGTAAGAACCAGGGCTTCAACAGCCAAAGGAAAGCAGCTGATTTGCCCTGAAGGCCATTCTGTCCTGTGCTCCTCTCTGTTTTAACTATCTGTGCATCCCTCTATAGCTTCAGTAGACCTCATTACACAGCATCATAAACCCACTTATAAAAACCTCATCCTGGAATTGATTGAGCGGCTGACATCCCTGTTTGACCCACTTATTATAGTATGTGTTTGATGGTGTTTTTGTAATTGTGTAAGTGCATTGTACTGTGGATTTGTATGTGTGAGGGTCTGCATAATTAATCATAGTGCTGCGTAATTCATAATGTAAATGATTTGCATTAACTCGCTCTAAGTTATAAACACAATGCAATTTGGGGATGCTAATGACATTTTTACATAAACACACAAGATGAACTGAGGATCTCGCTGCCGAACGACAGTACATGCTTTAATCATTTTCATAGAAAATATCTTGAAACATTAGATACATTTTCTTGCAAAGCAAATACTTATTTTGTTGTTGTTGTTTGTTTTATTTTGTTTTTTTTAAGCATAAATCTAACAAATCTTTGAAAACATGTTGCACAATTATTTTCAAACTTTAGTTATTGAGTTTCTGTAACGTTTGGAATCAGTAAGATTTTAATGTGTTTTAAAGAAGTCATTTTTCTATTTTAATATACTTTAAAATATAATTTATTCCTGTGATGCGCAGCTGTATTTTCAGCATCATTGCTCCAGTGTCGCATGATCTTCAGAAATCATTCTAACATGCTGATTTATTATGAATATCGGAAAACAGTTGTGATGCTTAATATTTTTCTGGAAGCTGTAATACTTTTTTCAGGATTATTTGATGAATAAAAAGTCATGTCACCCACACGGGCTGTATCTCTTGATGTATCTCTTGACTTCGACAGAATTCAGTTTTCTTAATTCATTTTCTTGTTACCTTTGTCCCCAAGCGTTAGGTTTTGTGTTGAGCTCAAACTCAGGGCTTTAGCCTTTGGTTGCAGGTCCAGTTGACGGTCCATTTCATAAGCAGGAGTTAATGGCTCAGAACCGGTGTAATCAGGAAGCAAACAAACGAATGCACAACGTAATGATCTTCCAGTAAGGCCAGGCCTACTATACACAAGCTCTCTTTAAGACTCCTGCTATTTATTTGTCACAAACCCAACTATTTGTATGTACATCTAGTTGAACCTTGAATCACGCCGAGGGCTTTCACATTACACCTGCTGTTGGAGAAACCAGGCAGTTTTTTCTCTTTTTTATCAGACCAATGGCATATTTAAGTGGAGATAAGAGAGGCTGAATCAAGATCTAAGAGATCGTCATCAGAATTAGAAACTATAGAGATTTTAAAGTTCATCTGATAATCTGGTGTTGGGTCAAGCTGTGATGAAGATACTGCAATTATTCTTCATTTTGCAATTATCGTGCTTGCTTTTTCCTCATGGTTTCACAGTTATTCATTCTTAAATTTGCATTTAAGAAGACATTTTGATTGCCACTGGTAAGCTGATTAAAAATCATACTGTTTTCTGTCCTAGAAAGATTATTTATAACCCTCATAAAACCAGAGCCCCAAAACCGCCATCACCCTCCAGTGCCAGGAGCCGGTCGGACACTATGAGCTGATTTCACAGAATTGAGTTTAAGGATTAAAGCAGTTCCTCTCGTCTCTTTGCTCTGCTCTCTGATTTTCACATAATGCTCATCTGAGCCAGTTCATCTCACAGCACTCAAAAGGGAACATGAGAACAGATTCCACTCTGATTCAGTTCTGGTTTTTAATTTCTATTTAAAAATAGATCTTTTTTTAAGATATTAAATTTTCTATTCAGGAAAGGATGCATTAAATTGATCAAAAATGACATTAAAGACAATCTTATGGAAATTTCTATTTCAAATTAAAGCTGTTCTTTTGAACTTTCTGTTAACAAAGGACTCCGAGAAGTATCACGATTTTCACAAAATGATTGAGCAGCAGAACCACTTCCAACATCACAAATGTTTCTTGAGCAGCAAATCCGTGTGACATCATGTGACAGTGTGAAGACTGCAGTAATGATGACGAAAATTCAGCTTTGCATCTAGTTTGTATCACAGGAATAAATCATATTTTAACATACATTCATGTAGAAAACAGTTATTTTAAATTGTAATAATATTACACCATTTTACAGTTTGGTGTGTTTTTGAGTTCAACCTTAGCAAGCATAAGAGACTTAAAAAAATTTATATATATTCATACTGACCCCAAATTTGTTTTAAACAGTTTGGTAAATGGCAAAGCAGTTCCTTAGGCATTAATTTATGCTTAGCAAAATTATGTATATTTTAATAAATCTGATTTGAAACATTTGTTAAAATATTTTTTACTATGTATATGTGTATTTATTTATTTAATTATTATTTTTATTTTTTTTCTGAGTGTGGACAGATAGCCACCATCTAGAAGAGCTGTGAGCCCAATGTCAAGAACATTTTGAACACAAAAGAAAACTAGCTTCTTTTTCACTAAGCTTGTGTTTGATATCAGCTTAAAGAGTTCAAAGTTCTAGTTCACCCAAAAATAAAACTTCTGTCATTATTTATTCACCCTCAAGTTGTTTCAGACCTGTATAGGTTTGTTCTGTTGAACACAAAAGAATATATTCTGAATAATATTGGTGACCAAACAGTTGATGATAGCCAAGACTTTGTTTTTATGCTATGAAAGCCAAGTCAGTTTTGGGTGAACTTTCCCTTTAAGGTTTAAAGAGGACTCTGATATTTAGAAAAGTAAAAGAAGCAGCAATAATAACAGATGTCAGGATTTAATGCTTTGTGAATTTGTTCAGTTCTGCATGGCTGGTAAAATTCAACATTCATCAGTCACAGTGACTTGTGGGGAAGCAAGTGCATTTCCCGTCCTGATTGTAACTTATCGTATTACTGTCATTTCTTACGATGGGTTTGTTGGTCTTACATCATCACAAGATTGACCAATGAACATCAATTCAGCATTGAACCGAATATTGATCGCCTTTTCATTGCATTGAGGGTTACAGTAATTACTCTACAGTGTTATTGCTGCGATGGACCTGACATTGCCAGTATGTTTTATCTCTAGCGTGTGGCTAATCTGAGGATGATGTCCATCAGTGAGCACTGATTTGTAAAGCCTCTTCTCTGTCAGTTCCATCAGGGCCAGTTAGCATCAGCCTTTGGCACTCGCCGATGCTCCCTTGCCCCTTGCCGTCCCTATCAATCACAGCCTACTGTCAGACGAGTCGAGCTGCACTGACAGCTGTCCTTGTGAAGGAGGAGGAGGAGGTGAATGTGTGTCCCAGCATACACTGCAGATCTTAGATGAACTCTCACTGCAACACAGCTTCATCCTGCCCCGTGTAAGAACAGCTTTCAGTCCTTCAGGGACTGGACTCTTGTCAACTGAGAGTCAAGTAATCCTTGATATCCAGTATGTTACGATGAACAGAAATAATAATAATAATAAATATACAATGAGATGTATCTTTATACATGTGCTTGTCCAGATTTTTAAATCAATATGGGTGTAAAAACAAACAAACAAAAATCTGTCATTATTTAATTCTGTCATTATTTGTTCACCTTTATGACATCCCATTGACATCCATTTTTTCTTTGGATTAAAAAAAGAAAAAAGTTCAACTATGGCCGCGCTGCTCTTTTCCACACAGTGAACGTGGATGGTGATGAGGGACTGACAAGCTTCAACAGTGTTGGGGAAAGTTTATGCATTACAATAATGCGTTTCTTCGTTACTTTTTATCTATATTTATTTTATCTATGTTTAGTTTATATATTTAAAATCAACCTAAATTTACAGCAACTGATTTGGCAGATAATATAGATGGAGCAGAAAATCATCCGCAAACATTTTATGAGAGATTACTTTTAAGTAATTAATACTTAAGGATCTAATATAAGATTATGGTGATATTTGAAAATAAATTCAGCTCTTTAACAAGAAAAATTGTGCATTGATGGGCAGATGTTAATAATTCCAGTTTCACTCATTGAGAATAAAGCAGTGATCCTTTGGTGACCTCACACTAAATATGAATGGGAGCTTTTGCATGCAAATGCAAGGATATTATTATCACACCGTTTTGTGTTGGTTGAGATTATGTGTATGACTCCATTGATGGACACCTTTTTTATCTAGCAGCTGATGGCCTTCAATCTCTTCTCCAGTGGCTAAATATCCCCATCTGACAATGAACTATATGAGATAAAGTCTGTCGTATAGTACTAGTGAATGAAGGGTGAGCTGATTAAGAAACCCTTCTGTAGGTATCTGCTCTGAAAGCAGAAGCCCAGCTGTCTGACAGCAGGACTGATCTGACTGCCACAGCTGTTCCTTATTGAATGCTTTCTTATTTTTTAACTCCATTTTTCTAACTAATCTGAATGTAGGGTTTAAAATAACACATTGGTTGTTTTGAATGCTTCAGAAAATCTGAACAATTTGAATCTTAAGTGATTTCTGAAGAGATTGGTCTTAATTCGGAGATATTGGCAGGCTTGTTTGGTAATGCTCAGCCCATGAATGAGGCCACTTTGACGGCTGGCCTCGAACAGAACCTGCTGTGCAGAAAAATGACATTATTCAGGTCAGGGAAGCATGTACTGAAAGGAAGAAAAGAAAAACACTTCAGACGTATACTGTCGTATTCTGTGACTGCATGAAGCATCTTTAGAAGGTGTTGGTGCTCCAGAGGCGAGAGGAAAGGTTGTGCCCTTTGTCTTCATGACAAACTGGATGCACTTGACAGAGCTCCACCATCACAAAGACCTGGTCAACTTCCCTCACCATTTGAGATCCTCAAACCTGTTCTTGAGCTTCTGAATGAAGGCTAAACTCGTGCATGAATTAGTCACTAAACCAATCCTGCCTGCAGGGGCGGATCTAGAAAAATATTGATGGGGTGGCGAGAAGGGAGCAGGAATTTTTGAGGGGTGGCAACATATGGCAGACGTATATATACTGAATTAAGTCACAGTTATCACAGTTTGATGATAAAAGGAGACAGACTGCCATTTACAAACTTAATCTCATGCAATCAATGTCTTGCATTTGAAACAGTTATAAAAAATATTACAAACATATAAGGAATAAGTGACCATACCCCATAAGCACCACCACACTCACTAATGCATACAGTGTGCATCAACATGTAATTAAGAGCATTATAAAAGGTTCAGTGTTATCAATATGTCAATTTATTATAAGAAACACAAGATTTTAACAGCAAAAGACATTTCCAGATGGGGAGACTCAACTGATTTTCTACTGTTTAGTGTTAATCACCATCTAACTCAACCAGTCAAGAGCTACATTTAGCCTTAGATGTTATATGAATATGGTTCCTGAAGTCCAAAAATGAAAAATTAAGTGAATATTTGAATGAAATGTTTGGTCAGTAGCCTAAACAAGGATGTGATTGTCCTGTAAGTGTAACAGCAACAATCACATGGCATTTGTAATAACATGTACATAAATTGTTTATTTTGTATTTGCCTACATTATGTATTGTAACAGTGTTATTATTAACCAATCATTATTGCCTCATTATTTTTTATATATAATGCATTTTAAGCCATTTTAAAGGCTATTGATGGCTTAGGTCTGTTTTTATAGCAACAACAAACAACAAAATATTACAGTATATTAATACTTTGTAAATTATTGGAGTTTGGGGATCGCGAATCATTTGAATCAGTTTAGGGATTGCGAGTCATATGAATCAGTTCGGGAGTTCGTAGCGGGATCGCGAATCATTTGAGTCAGTTCGGGAGTTCAAATCGGGTTCGCGAATCATTTGAGTCAGTTTGGGGATCGCAAATCATTTGAATCAGTTCGGGAGTTCGTAGCGGGATCGCTAATCATTTGAGTCAGTTATGGGGATCGTGAATCATCTGAGTCAGTTTGGGAGTTCGGAGCGGGTTCGCGAATCATTTGAATCAGTTCGAGAGTTTGGAGCGGCTTCGCTGATCATTTGAATCAATTCGAGAGTTCGGAGCGAGTTCGCGAATCATTTGAATCAGTTCGGGAGTTCAAAGCGGGTTCGCGAATCATTTGAGTCAGTTTGGGGATCGCAAATCATTTGAATCAGTTCGGGAGTTCGGAGCGGGATCACGAATCACCAAAGATTCGCGCTGGTAAATTTTCAAATTGGCCATAATCTTTAATTCATTGCTGCCAACTGGGGTGGAAGCAGGTGTGGCAAGGCTTTTGCATTAGAATTAACATTATCCAAAGTTCTGAAAACATTCCCTGTTAGCTGGGACTGTCTTAAGAAGAGTTTTGATGGTGTTTTATTTTTATTGTTCATACCTTTGTATAATAGAGTGCTATTTACAAGTGCAGTGTACAGGTGTAACCACTGTATTTCTACTTTGAGTTAGATTTGTATTCAGCTTGTGTGTTTAGTTCAGACCCATTATAAATCAAATACATGTTTGTTTAAGATTTTGACTCATCCGTTTTCTTTAAAAAGGCTGAAGTGTGAGGTTTCTCTCTATTAAACTTTTGTTTTTGTCAAAACTTGTGTTTAGTAGAACTGTAAAGTTGTTGAAATCATTGCTTTTATGGTCATTTTACAGTTTAGGATGTTATCATAGATACTGGTGTTGTTTCAAAACAGCATTGATACCTAGTTCCTAATATCAGAATTTCCAAAAATGATTTCAACTGATTTTTTTTTTTTTTTTTTTTTTTGCTAATTGTATGCATTAAATATTTTAAAATAATTTAAAGGACATGCCTTTTATTTCTCTTTCCGTAGATTGCAACATAATACGCTGTTTGGATACGGTGATAATTGATTTTCATCTACACCATTTTAATTGGGAAAATGTTCAGAAAATGTGTTTATTAGAATAATATGTTGAAATATTGTTTCAGTTCAGAGAGTGTTTTCACAGTAGAAGCTTGTTGTTTCACACGCCTGGTATTTAGTTCAGTGGAAAATTGCTGGTAAACCAACAAAAATTGTCCTTTATGTTTCTCAAGCAAATTCTTGGCAAATGTCCATGTGAATCCAGTGATATATACAGTATGTCCCAGATGGCCACAGACTTGTGATGGGAAGGGCTGGTTAGCCTGTAGCATCTATGTGCATCTCTTTTTAGGAAAGTGTTTGCTTGAGCTGAGGAGCACAGTAATTGAAAACAGTTGCGTACGTAAAGCAGGAAAAGTCATTTTGCTCCTTGCCCTCCTTCATGTAAACTAAAACACATCTGTGACAGAAGTCAAGCACTGTCACACAGAAACAATCCTCACAGGACTCTATTCATGTGCCATCTTGAAATGATTCAGAGGGCTTAGTACATGTCTGTTTGTGACAGTGCAGACAGTCTTCACAGTATTTCAGCTGAATGTATTCCAGTCAAGGGCCTACAGTCCCCTGATCAATGCACTGTGATTCTATTTGTGGCTCTCTTTGACTCCAGGGCATCATACCATTGATGCCTGGCCAAAATGTGGCTCCTAACAGATCAATACCTTGACATGTTACTAATATTGGTCATAAATTATGACATACAAATCAGTTAATTAAGATAAATTGATTTACATTTCGACAGAAAGTCACTGCTAAGCTTAATTAGGAAATCATGTTTTAGTGGATGTCCCCGTGTTAACTCCCAGCAGCCTGATCTCATTGGTGTTCCTATATAGATACTGTTCCTAACTTACATTTTTGTACATCAGTTTGGATCAAAGCATCTGCTAAATGAATACATGTAAATGCACATTTGCTGAAGCATATCTAAATTAAAGGAGCCATGAAATGCAGAGTTTTATATTATGTTTTTCGAAGTTACTGTATGAAGTCTGCAAAGTTTTTTTGCACCAATAAAGATCCAGTATTTGTAAAGATCACTTTCCATCCTCATCACTCTTTGTAAAAATCACTCAAATTCGACTGGTGTTGAAACTTTCAATAAAAGATATAAAAAATGAAAAAAAAAACGGCGGCATGTTAAGAATAATTTACAAAACAATCTGTTGTGAAATGTGAAGAACAAATGATAACTTTATTTCAAGTCACTGGAGTGGTGTGGATTATTGTGATGTTTTTATCAGCTGTTTGGACTCTCATTCTGACGGCACCCATTCACTGCAGAGGATCCATTTATGAACAAGTGATTCAATGCTACATTTCTCCAAATCTGATGAAGAAATAAACTCATCCACATCTTGACCTGCGTGAGAGCGAATACATTTTTAGCAATGCAATTCTTAAAAAGTGCAATTAAAACTTTACAGCATTTCTGAGCCATTGGCTATTTGCTCCATCATTTATAGATCACTTAAGATAGTCAGAGAACATATCTAAAGTCCAGTGTCCAGTTCAGGCATGGAGTAGCTCAGTAGCGCAGTCTTGCACGGCATGTCAATGAACAGTTGCACTTAATTTAATGTAATTATAGGATGCAGTGTCCATGAATCAGCTGACCCACACAAAGACTAAGTGTTGCATACTGGCACAGGATAGTGTTTATTGATCAGTGCCACTGATGCCTAGTGAGTGGGAACAATGAGGGGGCGCAGATTGAGAGCTGCTGCAGAGCTTCACAGGACCTGCAATAACATTTTTATGGGTGGTCCACTTCGTCCCCAGACCCTGTGAGAAGCTTATATCATGTGGGAGCTCAGTTGTGCCCTTATCATGTTCCCTTCTGATGAATTTGGACAGATAAAGTGAACACCATAATGCATAACAATAAAAATACAGACCCAGTGCTCAATCTATAGAGCATGCATCCCTCAAATTGGAATCTGCAGTATAAGGCTGAAAAACAGTTGCCATGTAATGCTTTGACTGTGGAAAACGTTATCAATCTGTTCTGCTGAATGCAATGACAATGAGACAACTGTGTTTAAATATAGGATTTATGCAGCTCCAAGCTATGAAATTACAATGTTTGGCAGACTGACAATGTGCTTGTGTTTGTACAATTTGCAAAAGCACATGCTGAGATTTGTGGTGGGAAAAAAAGAGAGGCTTTATTGTTAATCTATTAAAGATTTTGTTATTTTCGCTTATGCACTAAGCCTCACAGATTGATTGTGGCTGCTCCAAATCACATGTGGCACATTTTGAAAAGCTGGGCTTAAATACAGGTTCATAATATGGTGAGCAAATTACTAGTTAGAGCAAATGGATCAGCTTAAGGATTTACTGGATCTATCGGGCATCTAAACAGACCCAGTCTTTTGTTCAGTGGAGGTTTGTCGCTCGGTCCTGGAGCCTCTGTCTGTATGTCTCGGCATTAATTTGATATTATATTTAATGTACAATAGTACTGAGTCAGATATTCAGGGGGAAATCCAAAGAACAACAAGCACAGCGAAGGGATTTGATGGCCATTGTGTGATTTCTTGATTTGATTTTAATGAATTTTATGCACTTAGCTTGTTCTTGTCAGTGCTTGATGGATGATTTTAAGGTAGAATAACTGTAATATAATATTATCTCAACCTGACGGGAAATCTGGAGGCTGCACAGCTGGAAGAATCATGACTGAAGCTAATGAAGTAAAAGAGAGTATAAATATTTTGTAGAAATATATATATATATATATATATATATATATATATATATATATATATATATATATATATATATATAAATAACATATTAGAAAGATATTTAATGTTTTTTAAAAGAAGTCTCTTACACTCTAAAAAAGTTTGTGATTTTTCAACTCCCAATTTTTGGTCAAATATGGACTAACCCAGCCGTTGGGTTAAATGTTTCAATTAAATGTTTAACCCAAAACCCAGCACAATTTTATTTTATTTTTTTTACCCACAACCCAATCTGTATCAAAAAAAAAAATACTTAAACAAAGTCTCAGTTGTCTGAATATAAAGCGCCATGATGCAACACACTTTATTTTTAACTATGTAAAGGGCCAAGAGCAATATATATATATAGTTAGTTAGAGGGTAAGGATGGATAAACCTGTATTGCACATCCTGTCAAAGAGTCTTTACTGAGCTGCTTCTTTTGGCTTTTTCATGCAGTCATATTATAAAAGGCCAGACCAGATGTCTTTATCATCAGAGACACACCGCAGAGAGTCTGTGATCATGCGACGGCACTGCGCTTCTGGAGGACCTAGATATGAACACTTCCTTGGGCACGGTGATGAATCATCTACAAATGACTTCACCTCCCCAAATACCAGTGCAAACTGCCTGAGGGGAAACCTGTAGATGCTCTATTCACGTCAGGATAATACACTTGGCAGTGAACAGCAGGGGTAAACGATCGAGCAGCAAACTCCTCAGGGAGGGAAGTCTGACACCCTGTTGTTTCCCCACCACAGGCCCTATCCATTAAAAGCCATTGTGGACAAGAATGCCTGCCGAATACCTGCGCTGATGCTATCTGGCACTAGAGAGGGGTTTCTGTCTGGGCTGTTTTTCTTAGGATTTAGATTTAGTTGTCAAGGAGACCAACTAAACCATCGCTGCCCAAAAAAGTGGCATGACGCAGAGGCAATTTTGCTGTGTTTACCCTTGCCTCGCACAGCCAAGGACAATATGACACATTAAAGTGATGGCTCACAATTCAGAGAAAAAGGAACAAATAAACAATAGATTGTGTGGCATAACGGCAGACTCAAAGCCCCACGGGAACCTACAGAACAGAATTAGTTCATTTAAATGGTTTTTGTCCTCATATTTCAGGCCCACATTGTATGAATTTATTATTGATGCCATTATCACCACTTCATCATTCAGAATAGGCTTTTTCTGGTCTGGCTGCAACCTAGAAACACATACTTTACAGTTGTACAAAAAAAAAAAAAAAAAAAAAATCAACTCTGAAATCAAAGTTGAGGGAATGAAACTCAGTGTTTCTATTTTTTACACAAATTATGATAACAGGGACAGATTATCAAATAATAAATTTATGTTTTCACACTGTTCCTTGCACAATACTAAGTTATAACCTCAAAACATTTTTACATAGTGTATTATTATCACAGGATTATAATGCATTTTGATATCTGAATCACATAACCATCTCTATACACATGGCTTTTCTGACATACTGTAGTGTAAGAATAAATTGTATATTCTTGCCTTCGAGATTGTAAATATTATTTTGGTTCAGGTTGGGTTATCTGAGCAGAGAAGAGAAGGTACCCTGGAACAAAGATTGAGTCACACAAGTGGTGCAGGTCATTCTAAGCTCAACTTTATTGTACAAGGGGTGTTACTTTTATAGGGAGATGAAACAACGTAATGTCTGGCAGATATTTAGATGATCAAGCATAACACACTGCATTGAGCAATACCATGAATATAGAGTAAGGTTCAGAGTAATACATCATACTTTTATCACACAATGTCCTTTATCACAAGATGTTCACTTACACGAGCAGAATCTCACATGTAGTAAACTTGCTTGCTAGCTCATCTGGTAAACCAATGCACTTACAAAGCAGAGTCCCAATGAAACACAAGCAACGCTAAAAGAGCTCAAAGACTTGTTGAAACAAGCTTGGCGTCAGAAACATGTTTTTATCTCCCATTTGCTTTTGTTAACACCTTCAGTGAGGTTTTGTGTAGGTGATACGTTATTTTCAAAGGCAATACAGCATTAACCTTTTATAGCGCCACTCCAAACTGACACATTGCATACAACCAACATAATAGATTAATGTTTCAAATAAAACTAAACATGCTTGCAGCACCACTCACTAGACATTTCACTTTGAAAGTGTTGCAAAACATACCAAAAGCAATATGATCTGTCAAACCTTCAATTTATTTATTTTTTCCCCCTGCTTGTTAAATTTACTTAAAGCTGCAATTGCAATTATTTGTGAAAATATCTTCTTTAAATGCATCGACAAGGCTCCTCAGCACCGATTAATTTAATGTTTTGAGTCATAATTTCATGATCATAATGTCATCGAAAAAAACTGTTCTTTTAACCTTAAAAAGCAGATCTTGTTCTTGTACCATGCACACACTTGGAAAGATAATGCAAAAATGAGATTCCATCAAGTCCTGAATTGGATTGCACAGTGGCACATGATCTTCCAAGAAATGCATCTTTGATTGCAACACAGCCAAATATAATCATTTGGAGATTATTGAGCGAGGGATTCCTTGGAGAGCACAGTATGAGTGTCACCAGATGAAGAACAGAACATCATGATCCGCTGTTTTAAACCCTAAAGACCAGGTCCAGAATTCTGAAGAAGTTATGGCTGTAATAGAGAGCCACTTCACCCTTCATCCAGCTTCAGAAGAGAGTCAGTAATGAGACTGCTTGGAGCGACTGCTAATGAGCACTGTGGACTTTCCATTTGAGCTTTAACTAGATGTATAATAGTCCTCACCAGCCAATTCACACAGAGCGATGGAGGTTAACGCTTGTGATATACTGGCAGCAGCTCCGGGAACTCACTAGATAACTCAAGAGGTGAAATGTCATTTCACAAGGAGGAAATTGCAACAGGAATAGATTTCGCTGCATTTAGTGAGTGTAACAGAATGAGCGTCTTTTTGTTCCTGATGTGTAAACTCTGTTCAGCATCTATAAATCAGAGTGAACTTTTTTGTGAAAAGTGGAACAGACTTTTTTTTTTTAAGAGGTTTGGAGCAACACAAAACCATTAAAAAAGGACTATATATATGTATGTGTGTGTGTGTGTGTGTGTGTGTGTGTGCGCGCTATACAGTGGGGCTCAAAAGTTTGGGCACCCTTTGCAGAATCTGTGAAAATTTTAAAAAAATAAGAGAGATCATACTAAATGCATGTTATATTTTATTTAGTACTGTCCTGAGTAAGATATTGTACATAAAAGATATTAACATTTAGTCCAAAAGACAAAAAAATGCTGAAATTATTAAATAACCCCACTCAAAAGTTTGGGAACCCTTGGTTGTTAATACTGTGTGCTGTTACCTGATGATCCTTGACTGTCTTTCTGTTTTGTGATGGTTGTGCATGAGTCCCTTGTTTGTTCTGAACAGTTAAACTGAGCAGCGTTCTTCAGAAAAATCTTTAAGGTCCTGCAGATTCTTCAGTTTTCCAGCATCTTTGCATATTTGAACCCTTTCCAGCAGTGACTGTATGATTTTGAGATGCACCTTATCACACTGAGGACATTTGAGGGACTCAAACACAACTATTTAAAAAGATTCAAACATTCACTGATGCTCCAGAAGGAAACAAGATGCATTAAGAGCTGGGGGGTGAAAACTTTTGAACACAATGAAGATGGCCAAATTTGTCTTATTTTTGTTGAAATATAATTTTTTCCATTTAGTTCTGCCCTTCGTAGGCAACAGAAGATACTTGTATGTTTCCCGGTACACAAATTAAGTACAATTTACCTTGATCTTAAAGTTACCTTGATCCAAAAGTTCAAATTTTCACCCCCAGCTCTTAATACATCTTGTATATGCATTAATATATATATATTACAAATATATGTGAAGCAAAATAACAGATACTAAGACTTGTTTTCAGAGAATGTTATGTAAGATTGCAAATATTTTTTTATAATATAATTAATATAATAATTAATAAACACAGATTTGTACTTTTTTTATGAAAACGTGTCTTTAAAGATTTTTTACTGGACCACAAGTGAGACAAAATGAGCATAAAGTCCAAATTCATCCTCAACTGCATGCAGTGTACAAGAAGTGCAATATTCCTTTAGTATCCTGCTGGAACAGGAGTAAAGGTCGCATTTACAACTTCCTTGACGAATGATTCGTTCCATCACAGTCTCATTAAAATGTCAGGTAAGGAATTAGACTGTGTCGCAGTGCCTCATTGTGAAGAAGAAGACCTGCAGTCAACTGATCCACTTAAAATACTTGTGTATAACAGAAATGAGGAAAATTATCACGTGATGGAAACAACCACATGTTCCTACTCTTATTATTTCTTAGATTTAATACTTTGTTAAATCTGCTGTATTCTCTGTGGTTCTGAAACATTTAATTAAGCAATACGTCAAACGAGGCCATGTTGTATTGTGAATATACATCGTGCAGAAGGTCATTACTTCCATGCAACTACTTTAGCCTTCAATATATTCATTAAAATACAGCACAACCTCAAGTATCTTCATGCATTTAAAAAGAAATAACGCATGATAAAATATTAAGACCCATTTTCATTGTTTATTGTTATTATTAAAATATATTAAAAGTATATATTTATGTCATTTTAATTTATTTCCATATAATTGAATTTATTTTATAGTTTATTTAGTTGGCGGCATAACTTAAAATGGCTATGCAAGTAATTTTAATAATGATAAAAACATTTTGCAATGGATGCTGAAGCAAATCGTGAACAGGTGATTTAGTAATTGTAAAAATATAGTGGATTTTAACACTGATCAGGACCAAAGCAGAAACCAGAGCTATCTGTTTTATGACTTCAGCAATGAACTGTTTAATTAATAAAGTATTTAAATGTTAAAAGTCCCCACTCTGATGCAAAAAACTCTATTTGTGTAGTCAAAACGCTGTGATTAACCCACTGGACCACCATTTGTAGTCTATAGTGCGCTTAGTCATTGCTACCAGAATAATTTTCTCATTATTGCAAAGCAGAACAGAGTCTGACACCAATTTACCTGAACGAAAAGTTTGGAAAAGGCCCTCAGCATGACCTAAAGTTAACTTTTGAAATCATTATAAGTGAGACTTTATGACACTAAAGACACTTAATATCATACACCATATCTAGACCATTATTTCTATAAAAATAAGGGGGGGGGGGGGGTGAATAAAAAAAAAACAATCAATACAATAATATTGTGAAATATTATTACAATTTAAAGAACTGTTTTCTGTTGTAAAATACTGTAAAATTTTGTTTATCCCAGTGAATTCAAAGCTGAATTTTCAGCACCATAACCCCAGTCACATAATCCTTCAGAAATCATTCGTATATACTGATTTACTGCTCAGTTATCATCAATTATTATTGATTCTCATTATTAACAATGCAATGTTGCTTAATACTTTTATCATATATATGTATTTTTTTAGGATTCTTTGATCATTTATTTGAAATAGAAATTTAATTGAATGCACCCTTGTTGAATAAAATAATTAATTTCCTTTAAAAAAATCATACTTACTCCATACGTTTGCATGGTAATGTATCAGGGTTATAAAATAAATTTAAAAAAATATTATTATTATTATTATTATGATGGAAGAGCAGATTCATTTGGTGTCAGCTACAGAAAATTTGTGATATTTAATTTTTTGATTCAAACTTCATACCCATCTGCAAGAGCCATTAATACTGTGAATTCCTCATAATTAAGATGTTTGTGTGAGGCGCAGGCTTCACATTCCCTCACTTCAAATCAGTGTGTTACACTGAAAGTACTGTGACAGATTTGGCGTCGACTGTCCGGATCAAAACGGCCTTATTAAAGGGATGAAATGTGAGATTTGTCATCCCATTATTTCCGTGTCATCTTGGTTCTCGGAGGCAGAAAGCATGTTTTGTAGTTGTTTGGGGATCAAAGACACAGGCTTCTGGCTGCTTTGATGCGTGTAAAGAGAGCCTCCAATCTGGCAGCTCATACCACCTGTTTAGATTATGGATTCATTTCACAGGACGTGACTTTTATGAGGCAGCGAGAGGCTTCATAAGACTGAATAATGATGTTTTCATCCGAGCTCAGGCAGTCTAATGGACAGTGACAGTGAGTCATACAACAACATCAGGACTGACCGACTGTAACTCTGATCAATGGATCAGTAATACAATCACTAAACATGACAGATTATATCATAGTTAACACATCTCTGCACTGTTATACAGTTATAGTCAACAGAAACATGGATGGTTTAGACTGGGACTGGGACACTATAATTCAAAAGATTGGGATAAGTTAAAACAAGAAGAAAACAAAATGATAAACTCATTCCACAAGGACACAATACATTTATCAAACAGTAAGGACATTTGTAATATTAGTATATTCGAATGATTTCTGGAGGATCATGTGACACTGAAGACCGGAGTAATGAAGCTGAAAATACAGCTTTTCATTTGTTTTTATTCATTCGTTTCCTTTAAGAAAAAACATTTCACATGTTATTCTGATCCTTTTTTTTTAAAGAAACGATCTAAACATGATGCAGAAAATTCAGCTTTGCATCACAGGATTAAATTACATAAAAAAGAATATATATATATATATATATATATATATATATATATATATATATATATATATATATATATATATACACACACACACACACACACACACACACACACACACACACACACACACACATACATGTATATTAAATTAAAATTAAATTAAATTTATGCATTTAGCAGATGCTTTTATCCAGGCTATCAATTTTTATCTGTCAAATATATATATATATATATATATATATATATATATATTTTTTTTTTTTTTTTTTTTTTTTTGCATTCAAACTCCATCATTATTCATGATTTTTTGCCTGTATTGTTACCCTGTGTCAGTCATCTTTGAAAACCAGAACTAAAAGTTAAGAGACATTGACTTTTGATTTTGCGGTAAATAAGTCTACTTTATTTGCTTCTACCAAAGAAATCTTTACATAAAAGACAAGACCAGATGCTTTGGGGAATTTCAGGAGGCCAAAACATGTTTGGATGTGTTATTATCCCGGAATGGTCAAACAAATTCTCATTACTGGAAGAAGGACTCTAGGTACCAGTAAATGGTTATAAACTTGATGTTAATCTGTCCAACAGCGGCTGTAAATCTTAGAGCTCAACAACATCTTCACCCAGAAGAAAATAGCTAAAACACAAGACTTCTTCAGCCAATGGCCACATTCCTGTGCGGATATGCATGGATGACTTTTCCAGGAAGAAATGTTGATGTGCAAAGCTGATGGATAACATGTCTTCAATAAAATCAGTCTCTCATCCTGATATGAGATTGACTGTTGCCCTTCTCCCGACTGAACTGTAGAGAGGATCATCTAGATGATTTAAACCACACCTGAGGCAAGGACAAAAAAAAGTGCTTCTTCTTTCTCTGTTTAACATAGATTACCAAAATGAAACAACAGTAAAAGTTAATAAAAGTTCAATAAAACAAGAACCAAAAAACAAAAATTCAACTAAACTAAAACAGTTTACTAACAGTACTAAAAAAATTTTTTAAGTAAATGAACACAAGGAACAAACAAAAAATGACAAGGAGCAGGACATTTCTTTTTAAAATTCATATTTCGTTCTATTGTGTTTCTTAAAACACTTACAAATCCAATAAATAAATAAATAGATAAACAAGTTTAAAGGGCTCTGCCTGTCTTCCATTTGCATTAGTGGATAAATGATTTACCCATTATAAGTGCCATGTAAACGACACCAGAAACTAGAGGATTCATATTGCTCTTGAGAAAAAAAAAGAAGCATTTGTGATACAATATAAGAAATATTATCAATTTATGGTAAGGTAGGGTGACCATGTGAGCCATTTTCCCTTGCCAGGATTTTTATATTGCCTAAAATATCCAGATTTGGACTTTTTGTGCTGTGCAGATGGATCATTGTATGACATTCATAAGAGCTATAGAGAGCACAACAGACGGCTCCTTATGCATTAAAATCACTCTCTTGTACTTTGGTGTCATACAATGATCGGTGCACAGCGACGCTTTAAGTTGAATGAATGAACAAACACCTAAAATGTACGTGTATTTGCATTGCTTTGATCGTTCTCTGTAGATCTCACCTTCTCATACGCCACGATTGGTTGATTATGTACATTACTGCATGTTATTGGTCAAACTACTTTGGATGTTTTAGGCGATATAGAAATCCTGGCAAGGATGCGTCCTGGGAAAATGGCTCATATGGTCACCCTATGGTAAGGTACAATATGATTCTGTTGAATACTCATATTTAAAAAAAAAAAATACTGACTCTAAATAATTTTTCAACAGTTTGCTTTAAAAACTCTCTCAGCAGCTGTTGCGCTCAAGCCAGTGCCAAGAGCAAGCCAGCTGGAGAGCTCAGCGGTCACACGAGACTCCTGGTGCTCGTCCTCGTCCTCCTACTGCTGCAGGCCACGGCCTTCTTCACACAGAGAGGGACGAGGGGACAGAACGGGAACTCGGATTTGGCCATAATGAACTGTGAGGTCCTAACACAGACAGACGGCAGGAGATCCCTATGGGAAGATGGAAGAGCTGGTCTTGCACTGGCCAAACAAATCTAGTTCATCAGCTGGACCTCGATGATGAGATGAACAGAATAACTGGCAGAGGGGTGGTCCCCTGGCATCTGCTATCATGAGCTCACCCAGACCGCCGGCACAGTCAATGGATTCACCTTAAATTGCTCTGCAGGGAACAGGCCGTGGGCCACTGCAAGGCGTTCAGTCCGACAATGCAGCACACTATCAACTTCATCAAATATTACATTCACAATATTTAAAGCTAGAAATCATTAGGGGTTTGGTTCTTTTTCTTTTTGTAAGGACCTTTGAAATAAATGAAATCTTTTGGCAAAGTAATATGGACATGTAATGCGGTCAAGACCTGCCTGGAACTATTTCCTGAAAATAATTGCACCAGCTTCTGACATTCATCACGCTTTCAACAGCCGTGCACTATAAGTTATTATATACCATGCATGTCTATGGAAGCTTGTTTCTACCACAGGATAGGAACATAAAGATAATTGCAACTTTTTATTTTTAATTGTGAGACATAGTCATTCAGAATGTAGATGAAAAGTCAGAATTGAGGAACGTAAATTTTAGAATTGAATGAAAAAAAAGTCAAAATCGGCGCGACATGAACTAAGAATTTAGAGAAAAAAGTCTGAATCTTGAGTTTTTATCTCACAATTCCGAAGCTTGTTTTCGTTATGGGGTCAAAGCATTAAAAGCTACTTTTTTGTTTTGTTTGTAAGAACTGTGAACATAAAATCAGAAAATGGCAGATATAAAGTCAGAATAGCAAGATATATAATTGTGGAAAATGATGATGCTTTGAGTGATGACTTGAACAATGAAAAACAAAATGACATCATCCTCCAGGAAGTGACATCATTTTGGAGGGAAATCAACACCACAAACAATTCCAATTCCATCTCACTTGAAAAAGGACTCAAAAAGTTTTTCTAATCAATCTACACTCCACACCTCATAATGTCAAAGCAAAACCCAGATCTCTGCAAATTTAGTAAATAGCAAAAAACCTAAAATATCTCATTGCCATAAGTATTTCCTGAAAAAAAAATATCTAAATCAACTGTGTATATGAAACTCTCCACTCACTGAAGCATGGCTAACTTTAGCTTTCTATTTCCTTTCAGTCTGGCACCCTGTTCATTTCCTCACCATTGTGTAGTTTAAGTGCCTAGGTTTGAGCAGAGCATATTTATGAAAGTCTAATATATATATTTATTTCAAGACAAGCATATTCATATTCTGAAGTTAGGTCTAAATGTGAACAGTGCAATCCGCAGTGCTGTGATATACTGAGCAGCATTTGATACAAAGAGCCCCTTACACATTTTTATGCATGAGTACAAAAAATACTAAAATGATGTGCTTGTATTTTGAGGAAAATCTCTAAGAAAACAAATGAGGGTCTGCCATAACCCATAACAAGAGTCTAAAACAGCATGGTGGTGTTCCTCTAAGGTGGATTATGTAGATTCAGCATTTCACAATGGGGATGAATAGAGATGCCAATAAACTTTGCTTATCTGAACCACCGGCTTTAGAGCTGTATTCAAATATATTTACACTAGCACTGCATACAGAATCACAAAACATCCTTACGTTTAGTCCTAAAACCGTCATATGCTGAGCTGAAAACTGCTGAAACAGAGTGGATCTTTTCTTTTTTTTTTGCTTTTTTAAAGTTTATGTAGCCTTGTAGACTGCTTCTTATAGATCGGGCTGAGACACAGGGAGAGCTTTCCTATGAATACATGTGAAATGAGCTCAAATTGAGATGGCAGATGCTTTTCACTTATGCCCTGAGGTGCTGAACTGATGACCGATAATTAATGGCACAATTACAACTCCATTAAAGCGATGAGATTTGCAGCAAATGAGAGTCCCAATCAATACAGAGACAGTTCTTCAGGATCACGCTGTTTATTACAGCAATACTCACTTTCCCTCCTGCCTTTTTCATTTGACTTTTCATTCTCTTTTTAGTCATGATATATATATATATATATATATATATATATATATATTATAATATATATATATATTACAAGGAAGTCATAAAAGTGTCATGCGTAATAATAACAAAGAATGAGCAAAATGCTTAAATATTGTTCATCATCTGTCTTTGTGAGTGATCATGGAGTCATTCATCTAATTTGTTCAAAACGATGAATCATTCAGGAATTAAACACCATTATACACAGGGGAAATGGTTGGTTCTGCTTTGATTTTGTTTGGAAATTTCACTGGCAGACTCAAAAATCTGCAGTTTTCTCACCCGCCATGGAGATGTAAATATTATTATTTTTTATTCTAGGAAGAGATTTGGAGAAATGTAGCAATCCATCACATGCTCATCAATGGATGCTCTGCAGTGAATGGGTGCCGGCAGAATGAGAGTCTAAACAACTGATAAAATCCATAATACACAAACCCATCATTAATATGTTTTTGACTTCAAACCTTTACCACCAGCTACAGTATTAGTCCCCTATCCACAATATTGCTTTCTCAAGAGTAATTCTCAGCAGCGGAAGAGAGAAAGGATGCATGAAATGGATGTACAGTACAGGAACAGATAAGATCACATTTTTTCCACTTCCAAAAATGTGTAGAAATTGGCTCTGCTGCCATACTAGTGTATTCACTTTTTTTTGTTGTTGATTGTATTAGTTATGTATGTCTAAGTGCATAATTATGTGTATGTGTGCTTATTCTGGACAA